>NC_136267.1:144461546-144561546 GCF_964187855.1 Myxine glutinosa
CACCGCATAGGCATTCAAAATCTCGGCCTTCAATGCCCTGTATTTGTTTGCGTCCTCGGTTGCCATCCTCGCATATACCTCCCTCGCCTTCTCAGATAGATGGCTCACAAGATGGCCGACCCACAAGCTCTCATCAATGCCACCGGCAGCCAACAACTTCTCCGCCATCTCCAGATACGCTTCTGGCTTCGTGTCTCCCGTCCAGTCCGGCAAACGAACATGAACAGTTTCCGGGACTCTTGCAGCAGACCCCTCTGCCCGCAGTCGTTCAGTCAACATTCGCAACTCATGCTCTCTGACGCGTTCAGCTTCTGCTGCCGCATGCTCTCTCTCTGCTGCCGCCGCACGCTCTCTCTCTGCTGCCGCATGCTCTCTCGCTGCTGCCGCACGCTCTCCCTCTGCTGCTGCCGCACGCTCTCTCTCTGCTGCCGCATGCTCTCTCTCTGCTGCCGCACGCTCTCCCTCTGCTGCTGCACGCTCTCTCTCTGCTGCTGCCGCACGCTCTCTCTCTGCTGCTGTCTCTGCTCTGTCATTCTCCCTGTTATACATGTCAAGTTGTTGAACCGGAGTCAGCCCGGTCCAGAAGGGCGAACGCATGCATTTGGTCATGATGGGATCGCTTCCTAACATCTCGGGTTGAGTGACCGGGTCAAGGCTGCTTGCGTCGCTCACCTCGCCACCCACGTGACTGTCAACATGATCAGGTTGAACTCTCACTTCCCTGGTCGACATAGCTTGGCTACGAGTTATCATACGACCAGGCACAAAACACAACCTCAAACACAACGCTCAAACACAACGCTCTGTTGGGGAAATACGACACAACTACGCAATATCACCCGCACATCAAATTGCCAATGAGAAAAATACCACGTACAAATACTCACGTTTTTTTTTTTTTTTTTCGGTTGTTTGGAGGGATCCGAGGCTATTCGCTTATCCTTTGTCGGTTGATTGGAGGGATCCGAGGCTATTCACTTCTCTGCCCAAGACAGCGTCCTACGGCGAGAAAGTTCCTCCGAGACGGCGTCCGCTGGTGAGAAGGCGATGAACAGATGCCAGAAGATGTCGTCCACTGCAGAATTCCCGTCTCAATCGAATGGCTCTTACTTGAATGATCCTAGGACGAGCAACCCATTTGTCGCGATCCCGGCTGTGAAATGGTTCCCAGCACGGAATACGGACGTTAATGTCCGGGCTTCAAGTAGTCCACGGAGTGGACAGAGAGAACTCAATAAACACAATTGTGTTTTAATCGGCCTTCTAGGGGTAAGGCACGATGCTTTATTGGCTCGATCACAAAAACCATAAATGGTAACAGAATGGAATACACTGCACAAAGCCTGCAGGAACTGTCGGCCCCAGAAGCTCCAAACAGGACGCAGGCAATATCTGACTCACGGTTCCAATCCACGAGATCCGGGAATCACTCGTTCTCTTCTGGAGTTCCTCGCTCGTAAAATACAGAACGGTATTCGACCAGCCCAACTCGGCTGTCCGGAGGCTTCAAGGAAAACCCTTATGATATTTCCCACTCGGAGCCTTCGAGCCGTGTGCGTCGCATAAGATGGCGACCGCGCTCTCTGACCCCTCCACCAATCACGTGCCGAATTCCCCCCCGATCGCGTGAGGCTCCAAGGATGCCACGTCACGCGGTGGGCGGGGCACCAAATCGGTCGTGAGAACAGGTGGTTTCACCGGTGGTTTCTCACAATATACACTGAAGGTGTATATTGGAAGGTGCACTAACCAGTATATATATATATATATACAGTATATATATATATATATACAGTATATATATATATATACAGTATATATATATATATATACAGTATATAGATATATATACAGTATATATATATATATACAGTATATAGATATATATACAGTATATATATATATATACAGTATATATATATATATATACAGTATATATATATATACAGTGTATATATATATATATACAGTGTATATATATATATATATATATATATATATATATATATATATATATATATATATATATATATATATATATATATATATATATATATATATATATATATATATATATATATATATATATATGACAATGAGCATGTGGAAAGAAAGAGAGAGAGTCGTGAAACTTTGGTCAGTATTGAACACGCAAATATGAAGATGCCCTGAAGTAGAGCGGACATTAAAGTGATTCAATATTAGATGTCGATGGAGCTAGTAGCTCTACTAATTGCCTTGACTATATTGATGTCAGAATCCGTGAGCAGTAAATGTGCTAATCTCTGAGCTTTCTGTTACTGGATATGATTCCTGGTGGAACCTAATCCTCGCGTAACTGCCATCTGGTGTAGTACCAGCAAAGCACCCTTTAGTGGAGCGCTCGGGAGGGAACATTGAGCCGGCTGTCACATATGCAATTGACATGATCCAATGGTATCATTAGTGTGCACTATTCTGTGAAATTTTTACACTTCAAACATAAAATCTTGTGCATATTTTTTCTAAATGCCACTAAAACAAGGCTCGACATAATTATTTGTGCCTTGACATATAGTTAGTTTTCTCCTTCCACTAACACCTGTTCTCTCACTCCCTCCCTATACCTCCCACACAAACCTTTCTTCCAATTCTGATTAATTCAACATCCCATTTCTTCTGTTTTAGGATTTAGTATGACTATTAGTTAAATGTGGCCTGGCCATTTTGAAAAAGGTTAGCGGAAGACGCCTCCTAACCATGACTCCATTCTTAACCTTTTCTTTTTCTTCATGCTCACAGTTGAGTGAGACCACCCCTCCTGCAATCCCTTCCTCCCCTTCCATTTCCCCCTTTGCGGATCATGGGTGTGGGTATCCTGCCGACGATGGCAGAGAGATAAGAAGGAAATAGCTCCAAAAATACAACACAAAAATATATCACTATGACATACTGTTAAGATAGCAAGCACTGTAACTTGATGGGCTCTTCACTTGCAGGCAATTGATATATCCTGTTCTGCTTCTCAATGTTCTTCCACCCATGAAAAAACTAAATTTTGTCTTCCACATTTTGATGCAAGCAGCTCAGATTGTGTCATGGAAACATTACAATTCTGGTTTTACTATTCATAAACGATGGCTTTATGAACCTGTCATAATATTTCAGCAAACCAGAATAGGTACTTAAAGTTTTCATATTAACGAAGCATCCTTTATACATCAAGTTGAACTCACCAATGATTCTTAGTAACATACCTTCACAGGTCATAATGGCTGCCCTTTCATGGCTGAAGATGGCCGTTCAAATGTGACGTGTGTTTAGAAGGAAGAGTAAATTTGTTTGTAGTGTAGGGTTTGCTTCCCACACACAAACCACACTCTGACATAGCAAGCAGTGAAGCCTGGTGTCGACGAATATCCATTTGTTACCCGCAATATAGGGCAGGAATTTGGAATTTGGTCAGGATAACTAGCTTTCCATTTTTACCATTTGAGCTTTTGTCATCAAATTTTCAACAAAGCTTTATTATGAGAACTAGCAACGGTACCCGCCCTATGGGCGGGGCTTCAATTTGGAAGCCCAAATGAAAAGGCTAAATATCAGAAATTGAAGGGTTTTTTTTATTTTAAACGATTCATATAAACGAATGAATGTCGTATGAGATTTAATATATAAATTATTCATATAAAATTAAATCATATCACACGCAAATCATCTAAATCTAAACAGTATCTTTAGAATTTCAATAAAAGCCAGATCACTGTTCATATCGGTAAATATTATTCCATCGTGTTTCAAATCGTGATCGATACACTATGATCGTGATGATCGTGAGCGTGAATCGTGATCGATAAATCGTGTACACAATCGCTATGTCGTATGTACTCCCGATATGTGTACCAAATTCCCGATACGTGTAACTGTACCAAATCAACAGTTAAAAGGATTTTGAGCCGATAGTTGTTATGGCCTTGGCAAGATCGATGGAGACAGCGATCTGTTAGCGTATTCACCGCCCAAATAGCTATGTGGAATTCTCTCAGGTTGTAGCGGTTACCTTATTCACATGTCGCGGTTAACTTATCCGCATGTGACGGTTACCAATACCATATGTTTGGTCTAATTCACGTGCACGGGCTTTTGGTTTGTTGGATGTGACGCACGCGCGGTGTGGGAGCCACACCCGCCGAAGAGGGTTTTGGCTTTATAAAAGCGGTGACACTTCCGTTCGCGTTTAGAGTGTGCTGGGTTCTGTACGAATAAACAAGCTTTGAACTCAACCAAATGGCCTCGTTCTCTCGCCTTCCGCGACTCCGAAAAGGTAGAGATTAAACGTTACGGCTGTTACGGCCTTGACAAGATCGATGGAGACAGCGTTTATTATACTTTCAATGAAGGACACTGTCTCAAGCCCCAGTCCCCATCACGGATGGGGCTCAGTGGTTTACCCGAGCCTGACGGCGAAGGGCAAGGTACACGCTGGCCCATCCAGTGTAGCGCGCGTGCGGCCCCAGACATCGAAGGGCATTAAACGTTCATTAAAGGATTATGAAAAGAAAAACATTACGAAATTACGTTCACACCGTCACGTCAAACACTACCGTGAACACATACATCGTCACAATGAGAACATCGTCACAATGAGAACATCATCACAATAGCTGAGGGCGAGATGACCGGAAGTAAGCTGTAACACGTGCCCTTTTGTGGTTTGTTTTCAACGTATCCAACGTGACTGTTGTCGCGAAGGGTGCACTAACCGGAAGTTACATAGTTGCGCGGGCGCCTATGGACGTTATGCGAACGTGAATGTTATGCGGGAGTCCAAACCTGAGAATACTGGAGACCAAAGCTGAGATTAAAAAAATTAAATAGCCTATTTTACTCCTGGAGATCCCAGGATTACCCACCCAAAATATCGTTTCGAACGGTTGAGCCGTTTTTTGCGGTACCTTCGAAGAGACGGACAGACATTTGGTGAATTATAGTAAGAAGACTAGCAACGGTACGCCCTACGGGCAGGGCTTCCATTGGGAGGCCCAAATGAAAAGGTAAAATATCAGAAATTGAAGGCTTTTTTTTTCATTTTAAACGATTTATATAAACATCCATTAAATCATATCACACGCAAATCATCAAAATCTGTCTATGTTGGATGCGATTGATCACATTCTCGCTGGAGTGGTCCAATGCGATGGTAGACTTTACCTTGAAGCTTCACCGTGGGGCTGAATCCTGGCATGAAGTGCTCCTTGATTCCGATCGATGCCATGGCCAAGGCATTGTTTGAACTGGCGTATCTTCTCAATAAACTCCTTTCGGTCGAACAGAACTTTGAAATCTTCAGGGTAGGTCTCGAGCAGATTGATTGCAATTTTGCCATTCTCACAGCAGAATCCAGGTCGTTCGGCATTCCAGCAGTGGGCCGTGCAGAAGGGGCACTTACGTCCTGTATCATACAGACTTGGCAGCTTGTGACCTTGCTGCTTTGCTGGATAGTCAGCTTCTTCAAAGTGCTGGACATAAAACACGGCTCCAATCCTCCTCTTTTGCGTTAGAGCCACGTTAAGCTGGACTTTCCTAGCGCTCTGGTGTGCAGCTGTGTTACGATCTTGTTCACCAGATCTGTATTCCTCGGACTGCCTCCGAGACTGGTGTACAGCTGTGTTACGATCTTGTTCAGCAGATCTGTATTCCTCGGACTGCCTCCGAGACTGGGTGTGCAGCTGTGTTACGATCTTGTTCAGCAGCTCTGTATTCCTCGGACTGCCTTCGAGACTGGTGTGCAGCTGTGTTACGATCTTGTTCAGCAGATCTGTATTCCTCGGACTGCCTTCGAGACTGGTGTGCAGCTGTGTTACGATCTTATTCACCAGATCTGTATTCCTCGGACTGCCTCCGAGACTGGTGTGCAGCTGTGTTACGATCTTGTTCAGCAGATCTGTATTCCTCGGACTGCCTCCGAGACTGGTGTGCAGCTGTGTTACGATCTTGTTCAGCAGATCTGTATTCCTCAGACTGCCTCCGAGACTGGTGTGCAGCTGTGTTATGATCTTGTTCAGCAGATCTGTATTCCTCGGACTGCCTCCGAGACTGGTGTGCAGCTGTGTTACGATCTTGTTCAGCAGATCTGTATTCCTCGGACTGCCTCCGAGACTGGTGTGCAGCTGTGTTACGATCTTGTTCAGCAGATCTGTATTCCTCGGACTGCCTTCGAGACTGGTGTGCAGCTGTGTTACGATCTTGTTCACCAGATCTGTATTCCTCGGACTGCCTCCGAGACTGGTGTGCAGCTGTGTTACGATCTTGTTCAGCAGATCTGTATTCCTCGGACTGCCTCCGAGACTGGTGTGCAGCTGGGTTACGATCTTGTTCAGCAGATCTGTATTCTCGGACTGCCTCCGAGACTGGTGTGCAGCTGTGTTACGATCTTGTTCAGCAGATCTGTATTCCTCGGACTGCCTTCGAGACTGGTGTGCAGCTGTGTTACGATCTTGTTCAGCAGATCTGTATTCCTCGGACTGCCTCCGAGACTGGTGTGCAGCTGTGTCACGTCCTTGTTCACCAGATCTGTATTCCTCGGACTGCCTCCGAGACTGGTGTGCAGCTGTGTCACGTCCTTGTTCACCAGATCTGTATTCCTCGGACTGCCTCCGAGACTGGTGTGCAGCTGTGTTACGATCTTGTTCAGCAGATCTGTATTCCTCGGACTGCCTCCGAGACTGGTGTGCAGCTGTGTTACGATCTTGTTCACCAGATCTGTATTCCTCGGACTGCCTTCGAGACTGGTGTGCAGCTGTGTTACGATCTTGTTCACCAGATCTGTATTCCTCGGACTGCCTCCGAGACTGGTGTGCAGCTGTCACGTCCTTGTTCACAAGATCTGTATTCCTCGGACTGCCTCCGAGACTGGTGTGCAGCTGTGTTACGATCTTGTTCAGCAGATCTGTATTCCTCGGACTGCCTTCGAGACTGGTGTGCAGCTGTGTTAACGTCCTTGTTCAGCAGATCTGTATTCCTCGGACTGCCTCCGAGACTGGTGTGCAGCTGTGTTACGATCTTGTTCAGCAGATCTGTATTCCTCGGACTGCCTCCGAGACTGGTGTGCAGCTGTGTTACGATCTTGTTCAGCAGATCTGTATTCCTCGGACTGCCTTCGAGACTGGTGTGCAGCTGTGTTACGATCTTGTTCAGCAGATCTGTATTCCTCGGACTGCCTCCGAGACTGGTGTGCAGCTGTGTCACGTCCTTGTTCTGCTTCCGATAGTCCTCGTCTCGGCGAGCCTTCTTTCTTGCAACAGCTTCCTTGGACGTTTTCGTTAATGAAGATTTCCGTTTGGGAGGCATTTTACAGGTTTATCTGAAATGGTACCCGCCCAGTAACACGTACCAGAGAAAAGATGTCCTCTCTATGGCCTCTCCAATATTCGATGTGTTCACGGTTTGAATTACGCTGAGGTAATGTGAAGGCGTTTATAAACGTAATTTCGTAATGTTTTTCGTTTTTATTTTCGTAATCGTTTAATGAACGTTTAATGTTTAATGAACGTTTAATGAACGTAAGAAATAATGTCTAATGGTCATTGAATGAATGAATAAATGAATGAATGTCATGAATGTAATGAATAAAGCCATGGCGTCGCGTTGGCAGCAGTGACAATATAAAAATGTTTGCCAAGAATTTCAAAGAGAGAAAAGGACCTTTGAGAGAGAAAAGGAACTTTTATCAGCAATGTCGTCTATCCTGAAGTTCTAAGCTGAAGAAGAGGTGATAAATCATTCCATTTCTTTTCCTAAAGAAAAGCGTACAGTTGATATCACGATTTGAAACATGGAATAATATGGAATAATATTTACCGATATGAACAGTGATGTGGTTTTTTAAATTGAAATTCTAAAAAAATACTTTAGATTTTGATGATTTGCGTGTGATATGATTTAACGGATGTTTATATAAATCGTTTAAATAATTAATCATTTGCGCCTCCCAATTGAAGCCCCGCCCTTAGGGCGGGTACCGTTGCTAGCGGGCGGGCGGGTACACAATCAATATGCCCCCACGGAACTACGGAACTTCTGGTTAGTGCACGTGCACCCCCCGCGACAAGTCACGTGATTGGATACGTTGAAAACAAACCACAAAAGGGCACGTGTTACAGCTTACTTCCTTTAGTCTCGCCCTCACTTATGGACTCCCCAACATTCGCTGTGTTCACGGTTTTAATTACGCTGAGGTAATGTAAAACACGTATGATGCATTATGCCTATTTTACTGCAGGGGTTCCAGGAATACTCACAAAAAAATCGTTACGATCGGTGCAGTCGCACGTTTATGTGTGAAGATTGCGCGCCGAATCTGTAGACACGGAAGCGGCCGCTACACCTGTTTCTCAGTCACTTTGCACACGCTGAAGTGTTTCTTTCGTTTTTGTTTTTTTGTTTTCGGAGCCGCACATTTATAAAGGAAGAGTTCGTCAGGAGTCGATCTACTCCTGGTATGTAGAATTTCAACAAAAGCCACATCACTGTTAATATCGGTAAATATTATTCCATCGGGTTTGGAAAAAACTGGAAAATTTGGAAAAACAATATACGATATAGCCTATTTTACTCCCAGGGGTCCCAGGAATACCCACCCAAAAATATCGTTGCGATCGGTTGAGCCGTTTCTGCGGTACCTTCAAACGGACGGACGGACATTTGTTGAATTATACTTATACTTATAGTAAGATATGCAGAAGCCAAATTAATAATTTGGTCAAAAGACGTGAAAAGCTAAAAATAAATATTAACATATTTGAAATGAGGGCAAATATAATGGAAAAGCAATTACATCCAAATCAGAATCCATCACAAATTTCAAATCATCATTTTACCTTTTCGTTGAATATGCCGCTGCTGAATGTACCGTTGATCACGTTTCTGAGTTAAGCATGATGACGTTCAGGAAGAAGAAGAAGACGCTTTAGCACCAACTTCGACCGCTTCCGGAATGGTTTTATTATTTCCGGAAAGGGGAGGGGCCGGAGGGGGGAGGGGGAGGGGCCGGAGGGGGGAGGGGGGAGGGGCGGAGGGGGGAGGGAGAGGGGCCGGAGGGAGAGGGGGGAGGGGGAGGGAAGGGGGAGGGAAGGGGGAGGGGGAGGGGGAGGGAAGGGGGAGGGGGAGGGGAGGGAAGGGGGAGGGGGAGGGGGAGGGAAGGGGGAGGGGGAGGGGGAGGGGGAGGGGGAGGGGGAGGGGGAGGGGGAGGGAAGGGGGAGGGGGAGGGGGGAGGGGGAGGGAAGGGGGAGGGGGAGGGGGAGGGGGAGGGAAGGGGGAGGGGGAGGGGAGGGGGAGGGAAGGGGGAGGGAAGGGGAAGGGGGAGGGAAGGGGAGGGGAGGGGGGAGGGAAGGGGGAGGGAAGGGGAAGGGGGAGGGAAGGGGAGGGAGGGGGGAGGGAAGGGGAGGGGAGGGGGGAGGGAAGGGGAGGGGAGGGGGGAGGGAAGGGGAGGGGAGGGGGGAGGGGGGGACCTGGCAGAAGTACCCGGCATTGCTGGGCGGGGGAGGGGAGGGGAACGGGGGGGAGGGAGAAGAGGGGGGGAGAAGAGGGGGGGAGGGGAGAAGGGGGGGAGGGGAGAAGGGGGGAGGGGAGAAGGGGGGGAGGGGAGAAGAGGGGGGAGGGGGTAGGGGGGAGAGGGGGAGGGGGTAGGGGGAGAGGGGGGAGGGGGGAGGGGGAGGGGGAGAGGGAGGGGGGAGGGGGAGGGGGAAAGGGAGGGGGAAGGGGGAGGGGAAAGTGGGGGAGGGGGAGGGGGAGGGGAAAGTGGGGGAGGGGAGAGGGAGGGGGAGGGGGAGAGGGAGGGGAGGGGAAAGGGAGGGGGAGGGGGAAAGGAGGGGGAGGGGGAAAGGAAGGGGGGAGGGGAGAAGGGGGGGAGGGGAGAAGAGGGGGGAGGGGGTAGGGGGGAAAGGGAGGGGGAGGGGGAAAGGAAGGGGGGAGGGGAGAAGGGGGGAGGGGAGAAGGGGGGAGGGGAGAAGAGGGGGAGGGGGTAGGGGGGAGAGGGGGAGGGGGGAGGGGGAAAGGGGGGGAGGGGGTAGGGGGGAGAGGGGGAGGGGGGAGGGGGAAAGGGGGGGAGGGGGAGGGGGAAAGGGAGGGGGGAGGGGGAAAGGAAGGGGGAGGGGGAAAGGGAGGGGAGGGGGAAAGGAAGGGGGAGGGGGAAAGGGAGGGGGAGGGGGAAAGGAAGGGGGAGGGGGAAAGGAAGGGGGAGGGGGAAAGGGAGGGGGAGGGGGGAAGGGGGGAGGGGGAGGGGGGAGGTGAAGGAGGAAAGGGGAAGGGGGAGGGGGGAAGGGGGAGGGGGAAAGGGGAGGGGGAAGGGGGAGGGGGAAAGGGGAGGGGGAAAGGGGAGGGGGAAGGGGGAAGGGGGAGGGAAGGGGGTGGCCAGTCAACAATGACGTTGCAGTTCTCATGGTCGGAGAGCAGCACAACAATCGGACATAGTCCTGCATATTCGCAACAGCACGAAGCGGATTTTGGAGACTCACCGATCCTGTGACGTCCTCCAGTACCGGCGTTGCCGGGCGGGGGAAGGGAGACCCGTACATTCCCAACCCGTACATTCGCCCTCTCGACTCAAGCTCACTCGGAAAAAAGCCTCGCACAAATTACACCGTGAAGGCCCAATGGTCATGTCTATGCCACAAATCACTGCGCGCACTGAATTGAAAATATATAGAACGCTCATACTCCGTGAAAAGTGAAGCCGCCGTGTCGCCATCTTGGTCAGCACGACTCGACCAACTCGCTTCGCGGATCTCGTTTTTGTGCGGCAAGAAAACTGCTCCAATCGGTTACGGAAGGGTTGTGGAAAGACGTTTCACAGCTGTTTCAAAGACATTTAATTCATATCGCACAAGATCGATACAAAACACGATCGCATAAAAGGTGAAGTGACGTGTGACGGGATGGAACATCACGTGATCGCTCTGAGTGAATCAGTCTGGCGTGGGAATGGAACATCACGTGATCGCTCTGAGCGAATCAGCGAGCTGCTCTGGAACCGGCTGAGATTAGCGGGTACTTCGCTGAAATGCGCTGAGGTAAATATGAATAAAAAAATATGGATCGTCAAATATTTTGAGTTCGGCCATGTTCGTCCCACGCTCATGGCCATGTCTATGTGAAATATCAAGCACGTAAGCTCTCCGTTTAGGAGTCTATCGGTAACATTACACACACACACAAACTGTGTTTTATATATATACTAGCAGAAGTACCCGGCATTGCCAGGCGGGGGAGGGGAGGGTGAGGGGAGGGGAGGGGAACGAACAGGGGGGAGGGGAGAAGAGGGGGGGATGGGGAGGGTGAGGGATGGGAAGGGGTGGGAGGGGGAGGGGGAGAGGGGAGGGGTAGGGGGGAGGGGAGGGGAAGGGGGGAGGGGGAGGGGTTAAGGGGGGAGGGGGAGAGGGGAGGGGTAGGGGGGAGGGGCAGGGAAGGGGAGGGGTAAGGGGGGAGGGGGAGGGGGAGGGGGGGAGGGTGAGGGATGGGAGGGGGAGGGGTAGGAGGGGAGGGGGAGGGGTAGGGGGGAGGGGAGGGGGGAGGGGGGAGGTTACATTACACCGATTTACATTGAAAACCGCTGAAATATGTACGCAACTTCAACTTAGCACAGTTTAGTAAATACTCGAGATAAATCCATGCGGTAAAAGATTGCTGAGAGTTGCTAAGACCTACGACTTAGAAATTCCACCTGGACACACTTCAGGGGGCACTTTCAAAGGGGAGATGTGCTTCTTCTTTCTAAAAAATATTTTAGGTGTGGTATGGACACGATATTTGCATGCATCGGTTTCAAAAATCGAGCAAATATGGTAAATATTACTCACGTGAAACCAGGATCGGTCTCGGTGGTAGCTATGAGTGTGTAGATGTCACATGATCAGTCATGAAGAGTGGTTAAGTCCAAAATATGACATACCGTGGCATAAAAACGATTTGCCCGCAAAGCATTGCACCGCAACGGCGGTCACAGAGTGCCATGCACAGCGTGACGTAAGTAGTGCACGCAGGGCCCCTGGCGGAATTACCGGTCCCTATCAAAGACATTTAATTCATATCGCACAAAATCGACAAAAATCGACACAAAACACGATCGCTTTTCGCTCTGAATTACGTGCAAACGTGTGACGGAAATCACCATCGCCCAGCATCGAATGCCAACCAAGATGGCGCCCGGTAACTGCATCTCCACCGATGTGGAGTGAATGGCAATGGTCACATCACGTGATCGCTCTGAGCGAATCAGTCCAGCGGCGGGGATGCAACATCACGTGATCGCTCTGAGCGAATCAGCGAGCTGCTCGCACTGGCTGAGATTAGCGGGTACTTCGCTGAAATGCGCTGAGGTAAATATGAATAAAAATATGGATCTCGTCAAATATTGTTTCGGCCATGTTCGTCCCAGGCACAATGGCCATGTCGATGCCAAATATGAAGCACGTGAGCCTCTCCGTTTCGGAGTCTATCGGTAACATTACACACACACACACACACGCACACAAACTGTGTTTTATATATATAGATAGATTATTAATTATCTTGGCTGTAGAACCGGCTCTGTGTGTGTGTGTTGTGTCATGTCCTCCTTCCCCCCCTACCCTCTCCACCCTTTCTGCCATCATCACAGCCTCATTCTTTCTGCCATACGCACCCCTGTTCTCTTGTACTCTCGCTTATTCCTCCCTCCTCCCTGCCCTTTTCCTTTCTGACACTCATGTGTGATGCCTGTCTCCCTGTTCGCCTTTGATCCTCTGCCATTCTGTAAATCTGCTGCTGTCAGTCGTTTAGCTCCTCCATGAACCAAAAATTATGTTTACAAAAATTAAAAAGTGTAATTTAATTATGCTGGCAAACAGGCCAGCTTAAGATGCATCTGAAGGACAACACACATCAATACCTCGCCCTCTCCTGCAAAGCACCAATCTGACAGTTAAATAGTCAGGCCGATAAATCAACCCCAGATGACACAGCTCAAAGGTAAGCGCGTTATCTCGCACCATCCTGCTGGACTCAGAGATACCACAAGGATGGCATCACTTCGAGCTTTAACCCACTATACTATCCGAAACGATGACGATGCAAGTCTGAGCAACCTCTGACATCATCCAGTGAACTGGCATCATCTTATGTCATGTTGATCGATATTATCATTTATGAGACAATTCAATAACTGGCAATAATCTCTGGAGAAACATGTGTATTATTCTTTATTGAGGTACAATATTGTTGAATTCGACTCCACGTATAATCATTCTTTTTGAGTTAGCTAAAGGAATGAAGGCTTTGATACATAAAATATAAAAGACAAACAAACAATGGTGTTATATACAAACATGGGGTACAAGCAAGGAGGATGGAAGACCAGAGAGCTGGGAAGGGGTTTCGGGTGGATGGCGAGAGTTCGAGGTGGGGGATGGGTGCTCAGAAAGGAAAGGGAAGTCATAGAAAGAAGAAAATAAAACAATAACTAAAATGAAAATGTGATGATTAATTTCCATTTAATGTCCATAGGAGACATCTACAGTGCCTTCAGAAAGTATTCACACCCCTTGACCTTTTTCACATTTTGTTGTGTTACAGCCTGAAATTAAAATGGATTAACCTGAGATTTTTTTTGTAACTGATCTTCACATAATGGCAAAGTGGAATTTTTATTTTAGAAATTTTCACAAAAAAAAAAAAAATGAAGAGCTGAAATGTCTTGAGTCAATAAGTATTCAACCCCATTGCTATGATGCTCCAAATTGAGCTCAGGTGCATCCAATTTCCATTGATCATCCTATAGATGTCCCTACAACTTGATTGGAATCCACCTGTGGCCAATTCAATTCATCGGACATGATTTAGAAAAAACACACCTTTCTATACAAGGTCCATAAGTTGACAGTGCATGTCAGAGCAGAAACTCTACCATGAAGTCCAAGGAACTGTCAGTAGAACTCCGAAATAGAATTGTGAGGAGGCATTGATCTGGGGAAGGGTATAAAGCAATCTCTAGAGTGTTGAAAGTTCTCAAGTGTACAGTGAGTTCCATCATTAGGAAATGGAAAGAATATGGAACTACCCAGACTTCCTAGAACTGGTCGTCCGACCAAACTGAGCAACCGGGCAAGATGGACCTTGGTCAGGGAGGTGACCAAGAACCCAATGACCACTCAAAGAACTACAGAGTTCCTTGCCTCAGATAGGAGAATCTGCTGGAAGGACACAAGTCTATGCAGCACTTCACAAATCTTGGCTTTATGGGAGAGTGGTCAGATGGAAACCACTCCTGAGAAAAAGGCACATGACAGCATCCCTGGAAGTTACAAAAAGGCACGTGAAAGATTCTGAGAGCATGAGGCAAATATTCTGTTGATGAGACGAAAATTGAACTCTTTGACCTGAATGCAAAGCACTACGTCTGATGGAAACCAATCACAGTTCATCACCCATCTAACACCATCCCTGCCATGAAGCATGCTGGTGGCAGCATCATGTTATGGGGATGTTTTTCAGCAGCAGGGACTGGGAGACTTGTAAAGATAGGGGGACCAATGAATAGAGCCAAATACAGGCAAATTCTTGAGGATAACCAGATTCAGAGTGCAAAATACCTTAGACTGCAGCGAAGATTTACCTTCCAACAGGACCTTGACTCCAAGCATACAGCCAAAGCAACACTGGAATGGCTTCAGAACAAGAACATGAAAGTCCATGAGTGGCCTAGCAAAACCTCAGAATTGAATCCCATTGAGAATCTGTGGAAAGACTAAGATTGCTGTTCACCAATGCTCCCCATCCAACTCGACTGAGCTTGAGCAAATCTGCAAGGAAGAACAGGAGCAACTCCACAAATCCAGATGTGCAAAGCTGATATAGACATATCCAATGAGAATCAAAGCTGCAATCTCTGCCCAAGGTGCTTCTAAAAAGTATTGACTCATGGGGGTTGAATAATAATGTAGATTATATATTTTGTATTTTATTTTTAATTATTTTGTAAAATTTTGTAAAAAAAACAAAAAATCACTGACATTTTTGGCCTATTATGTGTAGATCAGTGCTAAAAATAAATCTCCATTTAATCCATTTTAATTCAATCTGTAACAACAAAAATGTGGAAAAGTCAAGGGGTGTGAATACTTTCTGAAGGCACTATGTCATGTTGAAAGTACATACATAGATTTTTGATATTATCTTTGTGATATAATGGGGGATCTAGAAAAAGAAATTAATCTTTTGCTTTGTTATTATGCAGTACAGACTTTTAAAAAATAATATATATATGTATATATATATATATATATATATATATATATATATATATATATATATATATATATATATATATATATATATATATATATATATTTGGCTAATAAAATTATCAAAAAAATTAATGTATGTATTTGAGTATTAATCCTTGAAGTTGTGATAATATATAATATCTGCAATTTAAGCCAGCTACCGTTCCAACTTTTCTCTAGGTCATAAAGATACGCAGATATTTACAAGAATAAATGTATTTTAATTAAATTAACACTTTCATCTAATGGTGTTAAATGCTTGGTAAAGCTTACCTTGTATAAAGTTTTGGTTTTGTTTGTACATACACAATGTCCAAAGTCTGAGGCACAGTAAACACTCACTGATGTAGAGTAGACACACAGACAGTCATGACACTCACTGATGTATTGCTTAGACTTTTGGACATTCAACCTTTGCATGTCAAAATGGTGTGTGACTCAGAGGGTTCAGACATCTCAAAAGCCTAGCACGAAAGCAAAATTTCTGATTATTCATATATTTATGAGCTTGAGTTGCCTTCTGGGTAGCAGATCCTACACCCTGGATAAATTCACGTTTCCAGGTCGTTTGCGTGGTGCATGTGAATGGGAATCTTCGACTATTAAGGGCAACCCTGATAAGTGATAACATTGCTCCAGCTCTGCAAGCTCCTTTTGTCTCAGGTCATATTTTGCCTTTTTAATAATAGTAATAACAAGAAGAAAAAGACATAAAAAGGCAAAGCTCCCGTGGTTTTAGTAATTTTGCTGTACTGAGTTAAAGGCCGTCAGTTCGCCATCCTTGGTCGGATTACGAAACAAAATCTTCCGCATATGTATACACTCGTGTATTGCCTTTGTGCCAAGTTTGAAGAACATCGGTAAATGCATGTCCGAGAAATGGACGGACGGATGGGCGGACGAGATCCAATCCATAAGCCACCGTTTTGGACTAAGTCCGACATTACCGACCTTGCAGACTCAGAGAGGACACCAACCATTACACCACCGAGTCTGGTTAACATAACTAGATGTTGATGGTTAACATCATTAGATGCCTTACTTGTGGCTTACAACTTGTGTAAGGCAGTGGTACCCTATGACTACATTATAATGCAAGTACATTACATTAAAAGGCAGTAGCCTATATAACAATATATTGGGCCTTACAACTGTATTGTAAGCAGTATGTAAACAGGATAACACACTAAAAGTCGATATCTCCTGGGAGTGATCACAGAGATTCTTGGATAATGGAAGGGAATTCTGGAACGAAAGGAAATAAGTGCATTCTTTGCTTCCTGGTGATGAAATGAGCAGTCTGTGCTGGCCAAGAATTCCTTTGATTCCATGGTGTTGGTGGAATTTATGTTTTAAATAAGGCTTAAAACTTAAAAGAAGTTTTAAAAGTTGAGGAGTTTGAGTAATTCAATGCTGATAAGAGTAACTTTGCTACTGTCACCAAGCCCCATTTTCTTTATTACTCGCACACTGCACATCACTATACAGTAAATGCAGTTATGTGACTATAACGCATGAATATATGAAAATAAAGCCTTAGTACGGAGGGTGTGTGAAAAGTTCCCAAGTTGAAATCAAAAGTCAGTTACACGAAACTAACAGGTGTTTTTTTTATTTGTCCATAACTGTTTTGAGATGTATTGTACTCACAGACAGACAGGGGTGAAAACACAACCTCTGTCCACCTTCAGTGGCAGACATAAAGATACGTCACAAGATTGTGCTGTTGGCACCCAGAGTTCCACAGGAAGAGGGCTGTGCTTGTTTGAAGTCAAGTCCTGCATTGTATGGTGCACCTGTCTGCATGATTTGTGTGACAGCGCCTCAATGAGCCTCTGACCTTGTTAAAAATAAAATAGAAAAAAAGGAAAAAGTCAATGACAAAAATAAAAACGAACTTTAATCTCTTGAAAATCCTCTCTATCTCTTTGCTGATGACTCTACTCTCTGCCGCTCCATTCTTCATCCCTCAGATCGGCAGTCTGCAGCCTCCTCACTCTCTGCAGACCTGGACAAAATCACAGACTGGTCAAACAAGTGGAACATGTCTTTCAATCCTGACAAATCTCACACTCTTACGATGTCTCTCCGAAAAGACCGACTGGACAACCCTCCCATCCACTTTCTGAATAATCCTCTCCAAGAAGTTCTGTCACTCAAGCTTTTGGGTCTCACTATCTGCCATGATCTTTCCTGGGAAAACCACATTTCAAATCTGGCCTCCAAAGCCAATCGCCGACTGGGCATCCTCCGTCGTGCGAAGTCCTTCCTTGGCACACCTGAGCTCCTCACCACATACAAGGCTTTCATCCGCAGCTCAATGGAATACTGCTCTCCCCTCTGGGCTGGTGCTCCTGCCTCACACCTAGCTCGTCTTCACGCTGTTGAAACCAAAGCATTCAGAATCATTGGAATCTTCCGCGATGAAGATAACTCCAAGGGCCTCTCACTCACTCACCGCAGGCAGGTTGGTGGTCTTTCTGTCTTCTACCGACTCCTCTCTGGCCTTGCCCCCCCCAGCTCTCTCTGGGCTCTGTCCCGCAAATATTCCTACAGGTCGAACAAGATCTGCCTGCAACCCTCTTATGGTTAAACTGCCAAAATCAAGACTCTGCTCACCTTCACTCCTTCATTCCTCTTTTCTCCCGCCTCTGGAACAAACTCCCTCACTCTCTTCAATCCCACTCCACCCTCCAGGTCTTTAAAACAGCTGTTCACCACCATCTCTTATCTTCCCCCATCCAAAACCTTGATCTTTTCTATCTCCGCTAATTTCACCCCAATTCCCCTTTTTTGAAATACCAACTTCTGTCCTGGAAGTCCTTGGTGTCCTTGTGTTTAATACTTCGCCCACCCCCCTTCCCACGCCTCCTCCCCCCAAGCCCTCTCCCTACCACACATCTCCCTGCTCCTAAATGTTGTGTGCTCTCAAGTGTTTGTGTGCTTCCCCTTCTCTTGTCTTCCGCTCCCTCTTTTTATATATTTTGTTTGTCTGGTTGATTTGTTTGTGAAGTAAATGTCAGCTCTTTCACGAGCCTCGATTCAGTATACAAACAAAAAATAAAATAAAATAAAAATTATTTACATTTATAATGAATTAATTATTTGGTATCTTAATAGTCCTGATGCGAGATGCATTTAGGGTGTTATATAATTTATCAACCATTTCATTATGTTGGATATTCAGCTGGTGCATAATTTTCTCCTAAATAATACTGGTGCACGTGTAAACAAATATCGTAGATTTAATACTCCAAAGTAAATACAATGTTATGCTTACGAAATTGTAATGGATCAGAATGTGCAATAAATCTTTATTTCGGTATAGTTTGGTTGTACAGTATTAAACAGATACATGTTTGACCAAGAAGCTTCCACAAAATAACAAATATATTTTCAAATTAAAAATAAAAAGAAATTCTCACCATTTTTGACATATATAAATTATTACTGTTATCTAGTCGTGAATTTATTGGTTAGCAGGTTAGCTTATAGCAAGCTTGTGTTTGAGGTGTCTGGCCTCGTGTTGAATGTCGACCCAGCTAAACACGATCACCCTGGTTTTTCGCATGCAGGGCGGGGATTCAATTTGTGCACCATCTATCGGATAGATAGATAGTGTTACGTTTATGGGTGGGGGAGGTTAGAGATTACCTTAGAAGAGGTAATCAGTTTTAGCTCTTACACGAGCCTCGATCTTGTATACAAAAAAAAAAAAAGAGATAGAAAACTGTATAGACTAGGATAGCACATGTGTGAGTAGGAAGCAAATATCAATGTAAGGAAGTAGGGACCTGTCACCTTAAGGATGGTGTTTGAAGGTGCACAATATGGAGGGTTATGCTTGTGATGAGATAGAGGGGGATTGAAGTTAATTAAACGTGCATAAGTCCTCTTGTAAACATCTTGTAAACATAAACATCTTGTTTCAATGGAATACTACTCTCCCCTCTGGGCTGGTGCTCCTGCCTCACACCTAGCTCATCTTCACGCTGTTGAAACCAAAGCATTCAGAATCATTGGAATCTCCCGTGATGAAGCTATCTCCAAGGGCCTCTCACTCACTCACCGCAGGCAGGTTGGTGGTCTTTCCGTCTTCTACCGACTCCTCTCTGGCCTTGCCCCCCCCCCCCCCCAGCTCTCTCTGGGCTCTGTCCCGCAAATATTCCTACAGGTCGCACAAGATCTGCCTGCAACCCTCATGGTCAAACTGCCAAAATCAAGACTCTATGCTCACCTTCACTCCTCTTTTCTCCCGCCTCTGGAACAAACTCCCTCACTCTCTTCAATCCCACTCCACCCTCCAGATCTTTAAAACAGCTGTTCACCACCATCTCTTATCTTCCCCCATCCAAAACCTTGATCTTTTCTACCCCCGCTAATTTCACCCCAATTCCACTTTTTTGAAATACCAACTTCTGTTCTGGAAGTCCTTGGTGTCCTTGTGTTTTATACTTCTCCCTCCCCCCCCACCTTCCCACGCCTCCTCCCCCCAAGCCCTCTCCCTTCCACACATCTCCCTGCTCTCAAATGTTGTGTTTGTGTGCTTCCCCTTCTCTCCCCATCTTGTCTTCCGCTCCCTCTTTTTATATATTTTGTTTGTCTGGTTGATTTGTTTGTGAAGTAAATGTTAGCTCTTTCACGAGCCTCGATTCAGTATACGAAAAAAAAATAAAAAAATCCACTGGGCATGCCGGGTGACATCTTTGATTCAGGGCATTTCAGAGTAGGTATCAATAATTTGAATCAATAACAGTTGAATCAAGTTGAATGAATAACAATTAAAATAACAGTGCAATCAATCTTACTGTATTGGTGTGAGTCATGGACGCTGACTGGTAGCATGACACGTAAAATCGATGGCAACTACACCAAGTTCCTCCATAAAACACTCAACATCCGTTGGCAAGACCACGTCACCAACATTGAGCTATATGGTAATTTGCCAAAAATTTCTGATGTTGTGAGGAAGAGGTGGTTGAGATTGGTGGGTCATGTCCTCCGGCACGAAGAAGAAGCAGCAAATAGCATCCTACTTTGGAAACCATCAGAAAGGAGAGTTGGTCGGCCGAACCTGACGTTGATTAATATTGTCTGCAGCGACACTTGGCTACATACGGACAAACTGAAATCCGCCACAGCTGACAGAGCTGTTTGGGAAAATCTGACAAAGTAACTTTGTTCTTTGTCGTTCTGGTTTCTTTTTTGGTGTTTTGTTTGTGATTGTCTGATCAACATTAGGTATAAACAAATAGTAGTAGTAGTAGTATCAACAATATCATAATATAGGCATTTTATTATAGACATCAATAAATTCATAATATAGGCATTTCATTGTAAGCATCAATTAATTCATGATATATATCATGAAATAAGAAAATTTAAATCAGTTATTTGGCTAATTTTAATTTTGAAACTCCTTACATTCTTGGACATCCTGCATAGATTGTTGCCTTTTCCAGTGTAATGGAAATTTCTCTGAATCTGCTCTCATGCCCCTTGGTCCTTTGTCTATTATCTCATGTTTTCTTCCTCATATTAACTACAATACAAAAAATTTCTTCGACAAACCTCATTCATTGTGGAAAGATAACGTACTATAATAACATCTTGCCTTTCACTAATATGCTTAGTGTTATACACTTTATCAGATAAACAATATTCTGAAATATCAGATAAACATTCTTTTGGTAACAGCCACAACAGAAACTATTGTACATCTTTCCTCGATAAATATTCATTTTTAGAAAATGTATCCAGAAGCTAATTTTTTTTGTATACAAGATCGAGGCTCATGAAATTGCCAACATTAATCACACAAAAAGTCAAACCGACACATAAAACATATAATAAGGGGAGCGGTAGACAAGATGGGGAGAGAGGGGGAAGGACACAAACACAACATTTGAGAGCCGGGACATCAAGAGATCTGTGGGAGGGAGAGGGCTTGGGGGGAGGTGGGAGAGGTATAAAACATATGGACACTGCAAGGACTTCCAGGAAAGAAGTCGGTATTTCGAAAAAGTGGATTTGGGGTGAATTAGCAGGGGTAGAAAAGATCAAGGTTTTGGATGGGAGAAGATAAGAGATGGTGGTGAACAGCTGTTTTAAAGACCTGGAGGGTGGAGTGGGATTGAAGAGAGTGAGGGAGTTTGTTCCAGAGGCGGGAGAAAAGAGGAATGAAGGAGTGAAGGTGAGCAGAGAGTTTTGATTTTGGCAGTTTAACCATAAGAGGGTTGCAGGCAGATCTTGTGCGACCTGAAGGAATATTGGGGGGACAGAGCACAGAGAGAGCTGGGGGAGAAAGGCCGGAGAGGAGTCGGTAGAAGACAGAAAGACCACCAACCTGCCTGCGGTGAGTGAGTGAAAGGCCCTCGGAGTTAACTTCATCGCAGAAGATTCCAATGATTCTGAAAGCTTTGGTTTCAACAGCGTGAAGCCGAGCTAGGTGTGCGGAAGGAGCACTGGCCCAGAGGGGGGAACAAAAGAGCTTGGGAAAGTTGGTGATTTAAAGACCATACAGCTCTTTCGCAATTACCAAAAAAAGAAGAAGAGTATTTTGTGTTGTATACAGGGATGCCTTTAATCTATCATTAATGGAAGATACCAGTGCTGCTATTCCAATTTTCCCTATTGGATATAAACTCCATCGTAAATTTGCTCACAATGCGCAAAGCAAGCATGTCAAAGTACATCCATCGTTCCTTTTCTCCATAAAGTCAAAATCTCAACAAACCGAATCTCATTTAGCGATAGATCCAGGGATATCAGGCATGTTTCACATACCCCGAAAGCTTTCAGCCATGTCTCATTGCTCTGATATCACAACTGAAGTCATGATCGGTATGTCTAATACCTTTGCCTTTCCTTGCCGACAAGGTTGTCATGCAGGCCATTTCTCAATCTTTGTTTCATTATTCAGCCTGAAAGGCTGAACCCTGCATGATACGATCCAGGTAAGTGGCATTTGCAATATCACTGTCTGAAACAAGAGAGCTAATTGTTATAGCTGCAGCTTTTTTAAAGAGAGGGAGGAAAGAGAAAATGTACTCTATTTATCTGTCTTCTTTAAGTCATGGTTGATGAATCAAAACTTTTCATGTTTAAGGCATTTCAGAGTGCACTTCCGGCTACTGTTATAATAAGGTCAGTGTCATTTAGAAGAGTCTACTTTCAGACGTTGACATCCACTAAGATGGAGTTTGGTGACGTCAAAATAGCCGGTTTGACTAGCCAACCTGCATTCTACAAAGACGAGAAGGGTGTAACGTGAAGGATTTGGTATGACAAAGTTGAGAAGTACGTATTCGTTCAAAATGTTTCCTTACAGGTCGCAAAGCTACATAATTGCTTAGTTGCTGATTTCTTAAATACTGCTGCTTGTTTCGTGTTGGGATTGGAGGATGGGGTTGGAATGTGGCTGTGTGTGTGTGTGTGTGTGTGTGTGTGTGTGTGTCAGAGAGGGGTGCAAGGTGTGCTAAGGAGGGCGAGAGGGATGTGGTCTGTAGTTTACATGGAAGGAGTGGTTCTTTTCAAGATTGGGATTGTTAGTATGAATGAAGGCAGGTTGGTTTAGTACTGTACACACTTGACCTTTCGAGAGTGTTCTTTTTCTCTTGCATTTCCATATAAGGTAAAAGCAATTTGAGCGATGGTACAATTGGCAGACAATCCAAATTTTGCAATGATGATGAGTTTTGAGCATTTTTGCCATCTTTGACTATGTTATGCCACAGGCGCACTGGTCACTCCACATAGGTTAACATTCGGATGTAGATATTAAGCAAAATGTAATTGGAATGTAAATCTTAACCACACATGCTAAAGTCGGACTGTAATAGGTATTTTGGACTGTTCCTCATTAAATTATACGAAAGATAACAGCCCAAGTAAAGTATGATGATTCAGAGACCTCTTCTGTGTGTCTAGAATTCCCTTCTTTGTCCTTTGTTCTTTTGAGAAAAGCAACAGATTAATGTCTCATTCATCTGATAAGGGCTTGAAGTAATGCTGATGTATCCCGTTCCACTCTTCACAAAGTCCAGTTTGGTAAATTGTTGGTTCCGTACATTCTCAGTTAAATTGGAGTCTTAAGAGAAGGCTGAGTAATGATGCAGCACAGGGATGTCTTTTGTTACAGATATTACATGTTCTGTCTGATAACGTGGGGTAATTGATGCAATCCAAAGAATGGTCGAACAAACTCAATCCAAACCTAGAGACCTCATAGAACACCTTACCCTGCACAGTCTTGAGAAAAAGGACTAGCCTTACCCTGCACTTACCCTGCACTGCATAGAACACCTTACCCTGCACAGTCTTGAGAAAAAGGACAAGCCAAGGTCTTTTAAACTATTTTCAAGTATTTCTGAGCACAATCTATATTGGCTTTGCTCGTAAACTTTGAATAACGAGTGTGATGGCAACCATGCAAAGCCGGTGGTAACCATACAAAGGCAATGGGGCAAATGCAACAGTCCAGAGTTTACGATGCTCCTCTGAGATGGGTAACCATCAAGGTTTATCCTGGCATTTGCAGACTTTGTCTTTTTCGTCACTCTCAAGGTTTATCCATGCATTTGCATGATCACAAACCCTCTGCCAACTCTTCTCAGAGAAACTGACGATTTTGGAACGATCTTTGAGAAAAAGGATTCATTAAACAGACCGTTTTTGTTTTTTTTGCACGAATTTTGCTCAAGCACTGAAGCTGAAGGGAAAGGTGTATGCTGCATGTGTGAGAAGTGTTATGATTTATGGGGCGAGACATGGGTAATGAACGCAGAGCAGCAACGAAGGCTGGAAAGGGTGGAAATGCAAATGGTTCGGTGGATGTGTGGAGTGTCGTTGAGAGAGAGGAAGACAAATGATGAATTACGAAAGATGATGGGAATAGAGCCTGTGATGGATGGTGTGAAGAGGAACAGGTTGAGATGGTTTGGTCATGTGTTGAGGAAGGATGAAAGTGACTGGTTGAGAAGAGTGATGGAAATGAATGTAGAAGGAAGTTGAGGATGGGGAAGAACGAGAAAGACTTGGCTAAAGATGGTGGAAGAAGAAATGCGGGCAAGGGGGTTAACAAGGAGAGATGCAGAAAATAGGGCAAAATGGAGAAGATTGTCATGGGGACCGCAAGGCTAACCCCCACTCTAGCAGGGAAAATGGCCTTAAAATGCACGTTTAATGTTAAATGTTTAATGTTAAAATGCCTTTTATTTTGTTGTATTGCAGCCATTTTTTATGAATCATTGTCGCCGCCATTTTGTATGAATCTCGATGTTCCCTCGTCCTGAGAGCACAAGCGGGAAATTTGATTAGTTGAGACGGCGTGCAATTTTGCCAAAGTACTGCTAAACTGTTGGTTTTTGGAAGTACAAACAAGGTTATTTGAGTTCTAGTGTTCAAAATATACAATTCTAATGAAATTTAAAAAGTTTCCAAGGCGGTCGAAAAAAAAAAACAACAACATTGAATCAAAAGTTTACTGCCGTTGATGTATTTAGAAAACACTGTCTTTTACACCACCTTATTTAACATATTAAATTAGTTATTAGTGCCTGTTATTTGTGGCCTTTATGACGTTCCTTAAAACGGTAAGTTCCTGTTTGGAATGATTTTCAATTATTTTTGACAGTCAGATTGAAGCAATTGCTTTACCCCACTGTGCGCATGTTAAGGTTAGGGTTGTGCGAAATGCCACACAATATTTCCAAATTTAGAGCCAAATACTGCTAAACTGCAGGTTTTTGGAATTGCAAACAAGCTTATTTGTGTTCTACATTGTTCAAAATATGAAATTAAATTGTAGTTCCACAGTCATAGACTAACAGACAGAATTAACACAATTGCCTGTCCCTCTCCCCCTTCCCCTCACCCCACCTTCTTGTCCCCCACTTTGAACTACGCACGCAGGGTAATGACAATTACAGAAGTCTTTCTCTTCACAGATATATAGGCCCATTGAACAGCTGACAACAGGGGGGTGAGAGGCCAATTATTCAACAATGGGGCAAGTGAAGCAGTGGGCTAACCTGTTAAGTGTTCCCATCTGAATCCCCAGCTCATGATACAGGGAACCCAGGTTCAAATCCCACATAGGACATCTGAATTCGCATTGAAGTACACTGATGTTTACTAATGTCTTTACACTGCATGTAATTTGTGTACAAGCTCTACCATGGTAACCATCAAGGTTTATATCAGTGTCAATGTATCACTGTAAAAATGTAAAATTTGCATCAATGTAAAAATAAATAAATAAACAAAACAAGGGAACTGGCAAACATGGAAAGGTGAATTGGACAGATACCATATAGACAGGAAAAGTAAGAAGTAAGGACATACAGATCTGAGAAGGCATCAAAGGGGATGAGTAAACACAAAATGGTGTCCACAGCATTTAGAATGCTGAGAAGCCTGGTGTTGGCTTAATGGTTAGAGTGGCTGGCTTGGGGTCCTAGGATCCTGAGTGCGAATCCTGGTCGGTCGTTGAACCAATACCAGGTGGGGATGACTCCCACAAAATATCCAGCTGTGTTTGTCTGAAATCGATTCTGGTATTGTCTATTGTTCCTGTCTGCATGTACATAATAGTTACTGCAAGAAACCTTGGACATGTAAAAAAGAGACTAGAACGGCACTCAGTGGAGAGCATACCTCCGCCTGGTGAAGAGTTTACGTTTTGTGTCTCAGAGTCGACAAGAAAATCACAACACAGAATTTATATAATGTAGAAACATTTTTCGATTCTTACTTGTCACACACACAACCCGTCCACCAAGTTTCGTAACAATCTATCCATAACTTTTTGAGATGTCCTGCTATGTATCGTTTTTGGCCCCATCTCCCAATGGTGAAGAATCACTTAAAAATTAAATAATTCTCATATCCGAATCGATATCGAGCTTTCACCAAAATCGAATCGAATCGTCCTTCTCAGAAGGTCCACCGAGTTTCGTACAAATCCGTCCACACCTTTTTGAGATATCCTGCTATGCATTGTTTTTGGCCCTATCTCCCAATGGTGAAGAGTTACGCAAAGTTTTAGTAGCCGGATCCGAATCCGGATCTTCACCAAAATCGAATCATTTCGTCCTTGTCACATAAGCTACATCTCTGCCAAATTTCGTCCGAATCCGTCCACAACTTTTTTAGCTATCTTGTTCACAAACGGACAAACAAACGGACAAACAAACGGACAGACAAACAGACAGACATAACCTCCATCCAACTTTGGTAGTGGAGCTAAATATAACACAAGTGTTATGAAATACTGCATAACACAAATTCAGAAGGAATTCATGAGAAGTCAGCATTTAGGAATCCAGTTTAATTGAATTGGAGCAGTCATGCATGAACGTATGAATATGGTTTTGCATTGAAATGAGAAAAGGTCCCATTTCAAAAACGAGGAGTGACTGGACTTAATAATTATTACAGAATTTTTCAATTTGCATCCTTATATGACATGAATGCACAACTGATTGGTATGAACTGCAATAACAGTGCAGGTCACAGTAATTTCACTGAAGGCAGCCACGTCACATCCTCCATTGGCTGAAGGCACAAGTGACGTCACTTGTTTCATAACAATCATGGGCTCACATACTCAAATTGATGTCGATTATCCTCGCGGCTGATTGTCAAGCATCTTCCATCCAGCCATATGTGAAGAATACACAGCCATCTGCACAGAAATATTCATTGAGGTTGCATTGACTGCTAAATGGAGCGTTATTTCATTTAAGAAGGAAAAGAACCACCTTCAGAGGCCATTTTTCCCCGCAGAGCAGGGGGTTGGCCTTTTTCAGGCACCATGGTCCCCTTTTTGAACCAATGTTTTACAGCCGGATGCCCTTCCTGCCGCCAACCGTGTTGGTCACCTCTTGCGACACACAGGGAATTACCAGTGAACTGGTACTCAATTTGCCGACATTGGAAGGATGACAGGCTGAGTCAACCCCCCTGGTGTTAATTCAGCGATCGACCGGGATTCGAAACCCAGGATCCTAGGATCCCAAGCCAGCACCTTAACTGCTAAGCCAACACCAGGCCTCGTTATTTCATTTAAGGATTAGAGTGAAAAAGTTGATCATGATAAAGATCTAGCAATTCTCGTTATTATGTCATCTCATCTTGATTCTCGAAGAAATGAACTTTTAAAATGGGTTGTGATGTCCAGAAGTCTGTCCGTCCGTCCATCCGTTAGCTTTTCGCTATTCCTCCCTCATCACCCGGCTGATTGTTCTGAAACTTGACACGTGAATGCAAGACAGTATCCCGCACAATCACTTAGCTTTGATTTTTCGATTTTGGATCATGGGGGCCCTTGGAGGAAGGTTACCCCCTGAATCTTTGGATCCCAACTCGTCCCTTCTTTACCAACCGATTGCTCTGAAACCCGATGCAGCTCTTCTTCTTGATGACGGTCTGCAGGATCACTTAGTCTTAGATTTTTCGATTCAATATCAGGAAGCCTCCCCAGTAAATGAGGGGGATGGGACGAGGGTCCTCCCAAATCAGCAGAGGTCTGAACTACAACTTCACAAGATGAATGTCAGCCCACTCGGAGCTATTTTTGTGAAATTTGACTTAATTTTGTTTCACTTTAATAATTATGACACTTTTTTGACCAAAACTATAATGTATCCCTTTGCCAGTCTCATGATAAAGTTTAGAGAACTTTGTAATGCAGACGCCTTTTGCATAAATTACATGCTTACTTGTCACCTGAGCATACCAATAATATGTGATGGAGAAAATGAATCTCCAAAATCAAATCCTGACTGTTATTGTTTTGGCTTTTTCCACTTCACTTGTTTTTTCACTTCATAAGTTATGTTACTGCTTCTGGCCGTTATAGATTGTTAAATGTTTCGGGGACGGTTATAAAAAAGCAAAAGTGCAAGATCGCAAACGCTGAACTAGAGTCCCTCGGCTGCTTGTTTTAAGGATGTCCTTTAATTAAAACGGCCAAAAGGTTTGAATACCACTCTATAATGGAAATAAACGTGTACGGCTGGTGCACATTTTTCATCCTAATGAAACTAATACAGACCACATGTGCTTAAAAATTCAGCCAATTGTATTATCCGCATGGGCTTGTTCACTTGTTTTTCATTACTCATGTCGTATTGACCACAAGCCTCATTCTTCCCTTCATTGTTTTGTTACTTTACATAAATCGTGCTCACCATGAATAAAACCTCTCATGATTTCCTTCTAATGAAAACGTAAAAACTCATGCGCATTGCTTCCCAAGTTCTAAATCCAATTCACCAGGGGCATTATCAGCATTTTAAAGGCCTGGTGTCAGTCATTGATGGAGCGCCACTTTCGGCATTCCATCCAATTGTATTTGGAGTTTATTATTTCAGGGCTCTGGTTCTGTAAATGCTTTCTTTACTCCTACACCACGGCGGGTCTAACCTAGAAAAGTGCAAGAATAGTGGCTTTTGCTTTTTAAGAAGCCGATTCCTGCAAACTACTGTGGATTACTTCCCTACTTTCTCACATCGCCTGCACGTCTTGGGTGATGGAAGGCATTCCAGAGTCCTCGTGAAGCCCCTTGAATGTCACTTCATTTCAAGCTGCTCGTTTTGTTCTGCATTCTGAAACAAAGCAGCTATTTTTCTGCTCAACAACAAAGGCGAAAAAAAATCTTGAGAGATTGTCTTTCTAAGTACAGGAAAATCTCCATCAATGCAACCTTTGAAAAACCTCCGCAAATTGAACAGGCAGGTCCACCGGGACACGGAGATGGTGACGGACATCCAGAAAGTGAAAGGAATGTCGAGATGACAGTGAGAACATGCTATAACCATTACCCATCCTCTGTGAATGGCTTCGTTTTTTGCAAAGAGCTCCAAAAGGGCTTTGGTAGAGAAAGAAGGGTCATGCTGGGCCTTTATGAAAGCCTGTGAATGGGTTGCAAGAGGGGGTTGGAAGGACACGGTACAGAGAGAGTGGCAGAAAACCCTCTACTGCTCACAAAGAGTAGGTGCTGCTTCGATCTTCTTTCTCTTGGTCAGCCCTTCACGACCAAGAGTTTTGGAGACAATGGAGAGATTCCACAGCAAGAAGTAGGCGTGAGAGGGTATAGAGGAAAACTAAAGATTGCCAGGGAAGCAAGGCAGCTGTGAATGGAGACAAAAAGGGAGTTTATATGGAAATTCCACTGAATTCCACACGGTAGAGTGGAAACCACAATGATGGAAAAGCTCAAAGGTTGAAAGTGTGGAGCATTTAGGGAATCATCACAACAGGTTGAAAATGATCATATTTTTGTGTGTTTTTTTATTTTTTATTTTCTTTGTGTACAGTCAAGGCTCTTGAAGAGATAGAATGCAGAACAGATCTGGATGCAACAGAACAAAAGGAACAGCAGAAAGAGAAGGGGGCAAATGCCAACAGCAGGGCCGAGGGACAAAATAGACAGAGACAGACAACAAGGGATGCTGGTAAGGGTAAAGGGTCGGGAAAATGCAGGGGTGGATAAGGTGAATAAAGAAGCAAATTTTTAGGGGAAAAAAAACTGGAAATTTTGGGGTGGGGTCGTGAGGTAGGTTTCATTGAGGTTGTAAAGACCTTGGTTTTGGATTGGGGATGATCCGAGATGATGGTGAAAAGCCATCTTGAAAACCTGGAGGGAAGAATGAGATTGAATAAAATGTGGAAGTTGGTTCCACAGGTGGGGAAAAAAGTGGTTCAGCTTCATCGCAAGAGGTTGAAGGCCTTGGTTTCACGGCGTCAAGCTGAGCAAGGTGTGAAGCAGGGGCACAAGTCCAGATGGAAGAGCAGTAGTCAGACCCTGATATTCGCAGGGGATACACTCCTGGAAAATGCCGCGAATGTCAAATCCACGAATGTGGGGCATTGTTTCAATGGGGAAAAGGTAGTCTAGGTTCCCGGCGGTTCATGATTCATAAGGGAAAATTCATTTTAAAATCCAATGAAAAACTGAGAATATGGCCACGAAAGGAATGTCGAATCGCGTGGTGAGGGATAGTTTATGTGCATGTGCAACTGCTTTATGTGTGATGCGTGGGTGACGCTTTTAGAACTGTTATGTGTGCAGCTCTTGGGAAATGGTTTATTCATGGCTGGAAGTGGTATATTTTGTGACACGTGGAAGATGTTTTAAGAAATGTCATGTACACGTGACTGGTGGGAGTTTTTGTTTTTAATTTTTTTGCGCCCGTGAAAAACCATAAATATGCGAATCACATGGCTGCGAATGTAGAAGCAGGTCGCATTCTATCAACCGTGAATGCGCGAATGTTAGGACCGCAAATGTCGAGGTCCGACAGTACTTCATCAAGCTGCAGATGAGGGCCTTGTAGGTGGGCAGGAGTTCAGGTGTGCCAAGAAAGGACTTTGTACGACGGCAAATGCCCAGTATGTGAATAGCTTTGGAGGCCAACTTTGCAATGTGGTTTGCCCAAAAAGATCATGGCTGAGCGTGAGACCCAAGAGGTTGTGATACATGTTTAAGAGGATGACACATAATCACAAAATAATTTTAGGGAGAATAATAAGCCGGATAATCGAATTTTAAAGTCAGACTATTTTCTCTTCCGTTATGCACATGAGCTACCCAATCGATTTGCGTGATGTCATAGGTGCACAACTAAATTGATGGATGCATACGTATGTGTTTCATCACAAATTAATCTAGCATTCAAAATGCCGATGTGTCAAGCTTTTAACTGTTCGAATCGTCAAGAAATCTGGCCACAGAAATTTTTTTTGCATGAGCGATGGTCAACGATGGTCAACCATGAGCGATGGTCAACAAAAGGATGGTCAACGTTGCTCTTTGTGGTGGAAAAACCGAGGAACAACCAAATTCAATATCAAAACATATTGCCATTACAAATGTTGTGTTGTTTGCAAAGATCACTTTAAGCCATCAGCATTCGTATTTGATCAACAGACTAACTACCTGGGAAACAAGCCTTGGTAATATCAGTGGAAGTTTATTTTTACATTTTTTTAGAAAATAATTAAATGTGAAAATCTGAAGTGTCTTGAATTAATAAGTATTCAACCCCTTTGCTATGACGCTCAAAGTTGAGCTCTGGTGCATACAATTTTCTTTGATCATCCTTAGAGACGTCTCTACAACTTGATTGGAGTCCATCTGTTGCCAATTCAATTGATTCAGCATGATTTAGGAAGGAACACACCTTTCTATACAAGGTTCCACAGTAGACAGTGCATGTCAGAGCAGAAACTCTACCATCACGTCCAAGGAACTGTCCGTAGAACTCCGAGATATAATTGTGAGGCGGAATAGACCTGTGGAAAGGTATAAACAATTTCTAGAGTGTTGAAAGTTCCCAAGAGCACAATGAACTCCATCATTAGGACATGGAAAGAAGATGGAACAAGCCAGACCCTTCCTAGAGCTAGCCGTCTGAACAAACTGAGCAACCGGGCAAGAAGGACCTTGGTCAGGGAGGTGACCAAGAACCCAATGACCCCTGAAAGAACGACAGAGTTCTTTGGCTGAGATGGAAGAACCTGCCAGAAGGAAAACAGTCTCTGCAGTACTTCACAAATCTAGGCTTTTTGGGGGCGTGGCCAGATGGAAGACACTCCTGAGAAAAAGGCACACGAGAGCACACCTAAAGTTTGCAAAAAGGCACGTGAAAGACTCATATTCTCCAGTGCCTCAGAGAGCACTAGACAAAATATTCTGTGGTCTGGTTAGACTAAAATTGAACTCGTTGGTCTGAATGCAAACCCCAATGTCTGGCAGAAACTGAGCAGAGCTTATCACCCATCGAACACCATCCCTACTGTGAAGCATGGTGGTGACAGCATCATGCCATGGGGATGCTTTTCAGCAGCAGGGACTGGGAGACTTGTAAGGATAGAGGGAACAATTCATGGAGTCAAATACAGGCAAATCCTTGAGGAGAACCTGCTTCTGAGTACAAAATACCTTAGACTGCAGTGAAGATTTACATTCCAACAGGACAATGACCCAAGCTTCAGAACAAGAACGTGAAAGTCCATGAGTGGCCCAGCCAAACCCCAGAATTGAATCCCATTGAGAATCTGTGGAAAGACTTAAAGATTGCTGTTCTCCAATGCTCCCCATCCAACTCAACTGAGCTTGAGCAAATCTGCAAGGAAGAACAGGAGAAACTCCCCAAATTCAGATGTGCAAAGCTGATATAGACATACCCAATGAGACTCAAAGCTGTATTCACTGCCAAAGGTGCTTATATGATGTATTGACTAGGGGTTGATTCCTGGTGTAAATTAGATATTCTGTATTTAATTTTTAATTATTTTGTAAACGATTTGTAAAAAAAATCACTGATATTTATTGCCTATTATGTGTAGATCAGTGGCAAAAAAAAAGAATCTCAATTTAATCCATTTTAAATTCAGGATGTAACACAACAAAATGTGAAAAGTCAAGGGGTGTGAATACTTGCTGAAGGCACTGTATTTTATAAAAAAATAAAATCAACAACAAAGTTTATGCATTTTGGTTATCATACAACCAAAATGCATGCACTAAATAAACATCCTCAGATTTTATTTTTTTCTAGTCGTGCAATCAGAATTGGAATCTGTCAAACAATAACAAATATATTAAGGTTTGAATTGACAAAGATCATGAATTCTGTTTCTTTGCAATGTGACATCTTGGAAAGAAGTGAAAGTTCTTTCAAACTGCATCAATTCATCACATTAACAGATTTTGTGCATCGAGAATGAATTCTTATGACCCCAAAGTTTCGACATGTAGAATGATAGTTTACTGGCCACCTGGATTGCTCCAGTTAGTCGCATCACATCCACATACGGGACCATCACCAGAGTTGATCAACCACTGTACAGCAAAGGCAAGGAATGAGTAAGCAAAGGCAAGGAACGGGTATGGGCCAATCCAGAATTCAGAGATGTGATCTTTCTCATGGGAGGCCTCCATGTGTTTCAACAATCTGAAAAACATTGGTCAACATATGGAGAATGCAGGACTTGATCACTTGTGGATATAATCAGGTGCTTACGCTGCAAGTAGTACAGACTATGCAAGAAAAGCCTCCTATCCTGCAGTTTGCACACACATCCTGACATATGAAGCACTGCGGTAAAGGAAATGGCCAATGTTCATATCTATCTGGCTCAAACAAGATTGTGAATAACTCAATTTCAATAACTATCCACAATAACTATCTCAGTAACTCAATATGCAAATGCTGTTCAACTTTCAAATAAATCAGACAAAAAATGATGATTTTAGAAATTCGACCTCAAGATTACCTTTGACCTCAAAATCAATATGCATTTCGATTGTGACTACCTCTACAACTAGGGAAAGTTTCATGACGATTGGTTTAAAAATGTGACCTGCAACAGAACACGACGATGATTCCTCCGAATCCAACGCCAAACCTGACACGCAGATTGATCAGTCACAGCGATAACAACTCAATCGCAGGAATCCCTTTTCCCAGGAAACCCAAAGTTCACTCGTGACTCTTGCTTGACAAAGTTCGCTCCGGACCTTGAAACAACCAGCTTCTTGTCCGACTTTTCTTCGCTCCGCCCTCTCTCTCCTCATCTTCTTCCGGTTTGTCGTCCGGTTTCCGATCCGGTTTCCTGTTTCTTTTAACATTAACTTTTGAAACTAGAAATATCTATTCCCTTTAAATGATAATAATAATACATGGAATCGGAAATATTTACAGTGGATGCAAACCACCACAACGGAAGTGATGAATCCGTAACAGTATGGACACCCGAACATCACACATCTCATTCCAAATTCATGGGCATTAATATGGAGTTGGTCCCTCCCTTTGCTGTTGCCACAAATGTGGAAGCACACAATCGTCTATAATGTCATTGTATGCTGTAGTGTTAAGATTTCCCTTCACTGGAACTAAGTGGCCGAGCCTGAACAATAAAAAACAGCCCCCGACCAATAGTACTCTTCCACAAACTTTACAGTTGGCACTATGCATTCAGGCAGTTGTGTTCTCCTGGTATCCACCAAACCCAGATTCGTCTGTCGGACTGCCAGATGGTGAATCGTGATTCATCACTCCAGAGAACGCATTTCCACTGCTCCAGAATCCAATGGCGGCGAGCTTTACACCACTCTAGCCGACATTTGGCATTGCGCACGGTGATCTTAGGCTTGCCATGGAAACCCATTTCATGAAGCTCCCAACGAACACTTGTTGTGCTGACGTAGCTTCCAGAGGCAGTTTGGAACTCGGTAGTGAGTGTTGCATCCGAGGACAGACGATTTTTACGCACTACGCGCTTCAGGACTTCGCGGTTCTGTTCTGTGAGCTTGTATGGTCTACCACTTCATGGCTGAGCTGATTTTGCTCTTAGATGTTTCCACTTCACAATAACAGCACTTACAGTTGACCGGGGCAGCTCTAGCAGGGCAGAAATTTGACGAAATGACTTGTTGGAAAGGTAGCATCCTATGATGGTGCCACGTTGAAAGTCATTAAGCTCTTCAGTATGGCCCATTCTACTGCCAATGTTTGTCTATGGAGATTGCATGGCTGTGTGCTTGATTATATATACCTGTCAGCAATGGGTGTGGCTGAATAGCCGAATCCACTAACTAGAAGGGGTGTCTGCATACTTTTGGTCATGTAGTGTGTGTGTGTGTGTGTATGTGTATGTATATATATATATATATATATATATATATATATATATATATATATAGATATATGTATGTATGTATATATATATATATATGTATGTATGTATATATATATATATATGTATGTATGTATATATATATATATATATGTATGTATATATATATGTATATATATATGTATATATATATATATATGTATATATATATATATATATATATATATATATATATACTGTATATATATATACACACACACACACACACACACACACACACACACACACACACACACACACACACACACACACACACACACACACACACACACACACACACGTCTGACAAAACCAAGATGGAACTTTTGGGCCCAAATGCAATACGTTACATTTGGCACAAACCCAACATAGTACATCACCCAAAGAACACCATCCCAACTGTGAAGCATGGTGGTGGCAGCATCATGCTATGGGAATGATTCTTATCAGCAGGGACTGGGGCACTTGTCAGGATAGAAAGAAAATGGATGGACCAAAATACAGAAAAAATCCAAGAGGAAAACATGCTGCCCTCTGCAAGAAAGATGAAATTGGGACGGAAGTTCACCTTTCAGTAGGACAATGACCCGAAGCACACAACCAAAGTTACACTGGAGTGGCTAAGGAACAAAAAGATAAATGTCCTTGAGTGGCCCAGTCAGAGTCCCGCCTAAATCCAATCGAAAATCTGTGGCATGACTTGAAGATTGCTGTCCATCAACACTCCCCACGCAACTTGACTGAACTTGAACAGTTTTGTACAGAAGAATGGGCAAATATTATAATGGGCAAATGAGACCGATCCCAAAAGACTCACAGTTGTAATTGCTGTCAAACTCAGGGGGATGGACACTTATCCAACCAAGATAATCTAGTTTTGTATTTTAAATTAATTTTCTGAAATTTTTAGAATTTGTTTTTCACTTGAAGATGGTGGGTTACAATGTATAAATAAAGGTGGAAAAGGTCTGATTTAATGCATTTTAATTCCAGGCAACATTTAAGGCAACAAAATGTGAAAATTTTGAAATGTGATGCAGACATTCTAAAGGCACTGCATATATATGTAGTGACATCGACTGGGAGAAATTTTTGCCCACTCCTCCATGCAGAATTCTTTCAGCTGTGCGATGTTTGAGGGGTTTCTTGCATGCACAGCTCGTTTCAAATCCCCCCCATAACATCTCGATGTGATTTAGATCCGGGCTTTGACTTGGCCATTCCAGAACCCTCCATTTCTTTCTTTTCAGCCATTCCTTGGTAGATTTACTGGTATTTTTAGGGTCATTGTCATGTTGCAAGGTCCACATTCGGTTGAGCTTCAACTTTCCGACAGATGGCCTCACATTATCCTCAAGCACCCTCTGGTACAATGAAGAATTCATAGTGGATTCTGTGATGGTGAGCTGCCCAGGCCCTGATGCAGCAAAGCGGCCCCAAACCATAATAGTTCCACCACCATGCTTTACAGTTGGTATCAGGTTCTTGTGGTCAAATGCTGTCTTTGGTTTTCGCCAAACATGTCTTCTGGTACTGTGGCCAAATAGCTCTACCTTTGACTCATCTGTCCAGAGCACATTGTTCCAGAAGTGCTGGTCTTTGCCTCAGTGTTCATTGGCAAACTTTAGTCTTGCCCTGATGTTCTCTCTGGACAGCAAAGGTTTCCTCCTGGCACACCTCCCATGTAGATCAAATTTGTGCAGCCTCTTTCTAATGGTAGACTCGTGCACTTTGACATCAACAGTGGCAAGAGCTACCTGTAGGTCCCGTGATGACATTCTGGGGGTTCTTAGAGACTTCTTTCAGCATCTTTCGGTCTGCTCTCGGGCTGAACTTGCTGGGGCGGCCTGGCCTGAACAAGTTGGCAGTTGTTTGGAATCTTCTCCACTTGTATATGATCTTCCGGACAGTCGAATGATTGATTTCAAATAGTTTGGAGATCTTTTTAAATCCCTTCCCAGACTCGTAGGCATCTATAACCTTCTTTCTGAAGGCCTCAGAGAGCTATTTTGATCTTGGCATGGTGACGCCGCACACTTCAACAACAAAGAGCAAACCAAACTAAATGTCTGAGGTTTAAATAAGACAGGTTCCTCCAAGATCCTCTCTAACGATATTCTAATCATTTGCACCTGAGCTGGTGCACCTGATTCTAATCTTAGGTATTTGAAGTAGCGATAAATGTCGCGGTGTACTTACTTTTTCCACATGCGAAATTTGCATTTATGTTTATTTAAATTATACAATGGACTACAAAATGTAAATGTTTCATGATATCAATATTGTTGAAATTAAGATCAAATAGATGTATGTTGAAAAAGTCAAAACTTTACATGGGGTGTACTTACTTTTTCACGTGACTGTATATATATATATATAAATAAATACACTAGCTTGGCTCGGCTCGCTACGCTCGCCTCACAACGCGTCGTTACTGAGGAACGGGCTTGTTTTAGCTGAGGACAATGACTGTACCTGAGTTGCTGTGTTGTCATGATTTACACCAATCATAATACAAACAATTATTTTGCACAAATGTATTTGTAGTGTTTGTGATATTATATTATTATACGCACTTAGGTTGAAGATTTAGGTTGAAAAATTTTTTTTTTAAAGTACCCCTCAGCACATCTATCGGGGAGGGGTATGTGCAGACTGGAAGTTTGGGACGATTATACCTCACCACCACGTAATTAAAAACCTCACCACCACATCATTTAAAACACCTCACCCCCACATAATTAAACACCTGACCCACACATAAATAAAAACACCTCACCCCCACGTCATTTAAAACACCTCACCCCCACATAATTTAAAACACCTCACCACCACGTAATTTTAAACACCTCACCACCACGTAATTTTAAACACCTCACCACCACATAATTGAAAACACCTCACCCCCACGTAATTTAAAACACCTCACCCCCACATAAATAAAAACACCTCACCCCCACGTAATTTAAAACACCTCACCCCCACATAATTTAAAACACCTCACCACCACGTAATTTTAAACACCTCACCACCACGTAATTTTAAACACCTCATCACCACATAATTGAAAACACCTCACCACCAAGTAATTTTAAACACCTCACCACCACATAATTCAAAACACCTCACCACCACCTGAATTTAAAACACCTCACTACCAAGTAATTTAAAACACCTCACCACAACATAATTAAAAACACCTCACCACCAAGTAATTCAAAACACCTCACCACCAAGTAATTCAAAACACCTCACCACCAAGTAATTCAAAACATGTCACCACCACGTAATTCAAAACACCTCACCACCAAGTAATTCAAAACACCTCACCACCAAGTAATTCAAAACATGTCACCACCACGTAATTCAAAACACCTCACCACCAAGTAATTCAAAACACCTCACCACCAAGTAATTCAAAACACCTCACCACCAAGTAATTCAAAACATGTCACCACCACGTAATTCAAAACACCTCACCACCACGTAATTCAAAACACCTCAACACCAAGAAATTCATAACACCTCACCACCAAGTAATTCAAAACACCTCACCACCACGTAATTCAAAACACCTCACCACCAAGTAATTCAAAACACCTCACCACCAAGTAATTCAAAACATGTCACCACCATGTAATTCAAAACACCTCACCACCACGTAATTCAAAACACCTCAACACCAAGAAATTCATAACACCTCACCACCAAGTAATTCAAAACACCTCACCACCACGTAATTCAAAACGCCTCACCACCAAGTAATTCAAAACACCTCACCACCAAGTAATTCAAAACACCTCACCACCACGTAATTCAAAACACCTCACCACCAGGTGATTTAAAAACACCTCACAACCAGTTGATTTAAAAACACCTCACCACCACATAATTCAAAATACCTCACCACCACATGATTCAAAACCACCACCACGTTATTAAAAACACTTCACAACCAGGGAAACAAAAGTTTCAGGGAGTAGTTCAGTGACAACTCAGACACTGCCAAGATATGTAGGTATATATATATGTGTATATATATATAAGTTCAAAACACACCTGGTCACAAGTGTGCCGCACTGACCGGGTCCTCAGTCGAGGTCCTCAGCATCATCCCGTTTCGGCCCTTCAACCTCGATACGGTCAGCTAAGGTGGGCCAGCAGGGGCACATCCACATCCATATGCAGCAACTGCACCTGGATGCGTACATACCCCCACCCCCAGCCAGTGCGAACAACAACAACAACACCTCCACATCCAAAATCCACAGCACCAAACAAACATGGTGGAACACTCAAACACCCACCTTTATACCCTTCACCACTCACCAACAAAACACACCAGATCATTCATACACACACATACACACACATGCACACACAACACCAACCAACCAACCACCTACCCTTATATCATACACCACTCAACACACAAAAGCACACACTCATGTAAAAATGAATTCATGCAAAATCACACCCTCACCCACTCACTCATATACACAAAATAAGAAATAATAATGGTAACAAAAAAAAAACCCAAAAAAAAAAACCAAACACGACCAACCTGCACCGTTCGACGTGCCTCCATAAACTTCCTCCATATCCAAAATGAGCCTTTCAAGGCAACCTGGGCCACCTTGTCAAACATCCTCCTTCTTTCTGTCCCACACTCCCAGCCTAGCAAGAAATGCAGAAAAGGAATTGCCAATATACCCTCTACACCCCACCTCAAATGGCTGACACGAAACGCGCCAACCGTTCTCCCGGCACTCTGCCTCCAGCTCACTGTACTTTCCTCTCTTCCTCTCGTGCACCTCCTCCATGTTCTCTTCCCAAGGTACCGACAACTCCCCTAAGATGACCTGTCTTGTTGCACTTGACCAAATGACAATGTCAGCCCGCAACCTTGTCACACAGATCTCCTCTCGGAATACCAATTGTGGCTTTAGGTCTGCCAACACCTGCCAATCACAAGCATCTGACAGCCGTCTTGCTTTCCACCTCCTCCTCTTTCCACCTCTTACCACTTGGCCCTCTTTGACAAACCACACCTCTCCCCCATCAGTCTCCTTCTCCACTCTTCTCTCTCTCGATCTCAGCACCTCTTGTTGCACCATCTGCACCACCACCGCCAGCACCTGATCATGTCGCCACCTGTATCTTCCTGCTGCCAATGCTACTGAGCATGCACTCAGTGCATGTTGCACCGTTCCCACACCTACACACAAATAACATCTCTCCTCCTGCAACAACCCCCACAATCTCAAGTTTACTGGTGACGGAAGCACATCATACGTTGCCCGCAACAGGAAATTCAACAATATTGGCTCCATCCTCCAAATCTCTTGCCACTTCAATGTCGTCACCCGCAAACCTTCCCACTTTGTCCAAGCACCTTGCTGTGCCTGACCGACTGCTTTCACATATCTAACCTCCTCTTCCTTTCTTCTCACCTCCCTCTCAAACATCTTCCTCCTCTCTTTCACACATGCCTTTCCCCATCGCTCATGCTCCATCCACCCCAAGCCATGCTTCCCATGCTGTACCATCCCCATGACCTCCTCCTGTTGCAAACGCTCCTCCTTCTCGTCCACCTCTGCTCTTGCATTCCACTTCCGACTTCCCTTCTTCTCTGGGAGAGCATTCTTTACCACTGCATCACTTGAATCCCGCAACATCATGAACTCCCGCACCCTCACCACCTTAACCTCCTCCGTTAATGATGTCAAGGGAAACTGGAGTTTTCCACCCTGACCATAAAAGGCAATGTTCGTCAAACAGCGTGGCACTTCCAACCACCTCCTCACAAACCCACTCACCACAACCTCCATCCTCTCTACATGCCCAATTGCAATATCATACATCATCAATGGCCACAATACTCGTGGCATCAACCCAAACTTCAAACACCATACCTTCAACTTACCTGGCAAACCACATCCATCAATCCTCTTCAAACCTCTCAAAAGCTTGTTTCTGACCTCCTCCACTCTTCCCACATCATTCAGCTCCACTGTATACCATCTTCCCAAACTCTTCACAGGGGCCTCTACCAATGATGGAACCACCTCCCCTCCCAGCTCAAACCTGTGCATGTTATCCACCACTCCTCGTCTCACTACCACACTTCTCGACTTTCTTGCTTTAAATCCCATTCTTGCCCACCGCATCAACCTTTCCAGTCGTCCCAGTACCTCTACTGCTGCATAAGCGGACTGTTGGACAACTGTCAGGTCATCCATGATAATTCAAACAATTATTTTGCACAAATGTATTTGTAATATACGTGATATTACATTTTATAAACAATTGAAGTTGAAGACTTAAGTTGGGGAAAAAAAAATTTAAATTCAAAAATAAAGAAATAAAGAATTGGAAAAAATTTCAAAAACAAAATACCCTTCGGACATACACACGGGAGAGTTAAATGCATACCAGAAGTTTGTTGGGATTTCACAAAAGTTTGAGGGAGTAGTTCAGTGACAACACAACACAACACAGGACAGACACTGCACAGATATGTATGTATATATATATATATATATATATATATATATATATATATGTCAGTGTCCAAATCAATGCCAATGTCATGTGAGAGGCAAATGGCCATGCCTGAATGCACTACTCCCACAAATAATGGGAGAATATATGGAATAGTAACACTATTATGTTGGATCACAAATGAAAAAAGACTATCGGATTATTTAAATAGTGTTTCTTCATTTGTTCACAAGCCGGGAGCCAACTTTATAACTCCACGGTTACCCAATTCAAATACATGTATCGTCTTTTTGTCCCCCGTCGCACCGCGGAGCGAAAGGGGGACTTTGGTTTTCCCCTCCGTCCGTGTGTGCGTGCGTCCGTGCGTGAGTCTGTGCGTGAGTGCGTGCGTCCGTGGGTGCGTGCGTGCGTGCGAACGTGCGTGCGTAAGCGAAGGACCGAATTCTAATTTGGTGTGTGGGTGCAACCCACGTCAAAATCCAAGATGGCCGCCGCCATGTATGTCTGACGCCATGTATGTCTGAACCTTGTGAGCGAAATATCTTGAAAAATAAACGAACTACTAACTTCTAATCTGGTGTGTGGGTGTATCTACGCATAAGGAAGAACGCTATTGAAAATTGGGTCGCCACGTAAAAATCCAAGATGGCCGCCGCCATGTATGTCTTAACCTTGTGAGCGGAATATCTTGAAAAATAAGCGAAGTACCAACTTCTAATCTGGTGTCTGGGTGTAACCAGGCATAAGGACGAACGCTATTGAAAATTGGGTCGCCACGTCAAAAGCCAAGATGGCCACCACCATATATATGTCTGAACCTTGTGAGCGAAATATCTTGAAAAATAAACGAACTACTAACTTCTAATCTGGTGTGTGGGTGTATCTACGCATGAGGGAGAACGCTATTGAAAATTGGGTCGCCACGTCAAAATCCAAGATGGCCGCCTTGCGTCTTCCACTTTGTCAACTCATCACTTCAACGACGGGGGACCTTGGCGGAACGCTTGTTACTTTTGAAATTGGAAATACATTATTTAACTTCGGATGTCTTCGGGAAAATCAGTTCACTGGCATATTCCGAGAGTCTGTGCTTCTAAATGTAAACGCCGTAAGAAAATATAAGAGAATAAAAATTGAGGCTAAAGAGGAAGATAAATGAATTTGAGTTTTAAATTGTTTGGAGTAAAATACATCAATTTTAATCAATGACAAATTGTATTCACATCCGTATGAATCAATTCAACATTTGAAATGATTGACGTTTCTGTGACATTTAGAAACACTCGTGTTTCTGGTTTTGCTTCTCATTTTGATTCAAGGAGAAGTTAAATGTGAAAATGAAATGTCAAGGTCTGATAAATGAAATGTCCTTCAATCCTGCCAAATCGCAGTCTTCCCTTGTCACTCTGCAAGGATTGTCAAAAAAAAAAAAATCAGCTATCTCTTTCCATGGTCATTCCCTGCAGAAGAGGTTCAATCTCTTGAGCTTATTGTGAGCCTCACCATCAACCATGACATCTTATGGATGGACAACCTAGCAAAGGCACCTCATGCAGTGCCTTTGAAAAGGGGACACGTAAGACGGCCGGGAGAAACAGCCAGGTTACAAGCCACAGTGTTGTATGTCCTGGGGTTGTACTTCAGCAGGGAAAGGATGTGAGGAGGAGAGTGAAATGGCCAGGTATGGGAGAAAGGGAAGTATAAAGGTGGGTGTTTGAGTGTTCCACCATGTTTGTTTGGTGCTGTGGATTCTGGATGTGGAGGCGATTTTGTTATTGTAGTCTGCATTGGCACTGGCTGGGGGTGGGGGTATGTATGCATCCAGGTGTAGTTGCTGCATGTGGATGTGTATGTGCCCCTGCTGGCCCACCTTAGCTGACCGTATCGAGGTTGAAGGGCCGAAACGGGATGACACTGAGGACCTCGACTGAGGACCCGGTCAGTGCGGCACACTTGTGACCAGGTGTGTTTTGAACTTATATATATATATATATATATATATATATATATATATATATATATATATATATATATATATATATATATATATATATATATATATATACAGACTTGGCATTTAATATGAAATATTTTTTTTCTTTTGACTTGGGTTTACTTTCTGAACTCGGTATGTCAATCTGGTGAGTTTATTTTACGCTTCGGTGATTTCTTTGTTGAAAGAACCATGTCACTGATTGTCTTTCGCAGCAAGAAGTCAATAACAGGATTATATCACAGGTGGCGTGACAAAATGTAAGGACAGGTACATTTGACGATTGGCTTCACAATCGGGTATATAAGGGTTGTTGCATTCTGTATTAGTGGAAAACAACTGCTGCACATCGACAAAAGTTATTGCCGCTTCCTCTGGAGATGGTCCGTCAACTTGACAATGCTGTTTGTCATGGAGTGGTGGCTTTACGAAATTCTGGCATGAAACAGCGTGCTATTGCTCGGCAGTATGGCATCACTCAAGGTCAGTTGTCAAAGATCCTGAAACGAAATGCTCAGAGGGGTGTCCCTACTCCAATACCGAGGCCAGGACGTCCACGCAAAACCCCAAGGAGAGATGTTCGCCAGCTGCACCGGTTAGTCTGCAATGGCCATACCAAGTCAGCTAATCGGCTTAGGGCTGAGTGGCAGCAACTGACAAATGTGCCTGTATCCAGAAGGCTAGTCAACCAACGACTGGTTCAAGCAGGCTATCGTGCCAGGCGTCCCCTGAGAAAGCCACGCCTGACCAGACAACACAGCCAGCGCCGATTGCAGTGGCCAGAGAGAACCGTCAATGGCAGCCAGGACACTGGAATCACGTGATCTTCAGTGACGAGTCTAGATTTCTGGTCTGTCGTCAAGATGGCCGCGTCCGAGTGCGCAGACAAGTGCATGAAGCCCACAATGAAGATTGTATAGTGCCAAGAGTCCAAGCTGGAGGTGGTGGGGTGACCGTTTTGGCTGCTTTTCATGCAGGGGGCAAAACTGACCTGGTTGTTCTGAATGGAAACCTGAACCAGTTCAAGTACAGGGCCATTCTGGAAGAAACATTGCTTCCATTTGCTTGTGCAGCCTTTCGAGGAAACTTTGTCTTCCAAGATGACAATGCACGGCCTCATCGTGCTCCCATGATCCAACACTTTCTTGCTGACCGTGGTGTAGAGCATATGGAGTGGCCTGCCATGTCCCCGGATATGAATCCGATAGAGAACTTGGGGGCAGAATTAACGCGTCAAATAGACAACTTGGACCAGCAGCCGACCTCTGTGCGTGAATTGCAGCAGGCTATTGTCACTGCATGGCAAGCGATTCCTGTCCAAACCTTGGCAAATCTTGTGAACAGCATGCCTCGACGTGTACGTGCTCTCCTGAATGCTCGTGGGGGTTACACGAAGTACTGAACTGTAATTTTACTGTCCGTAATCCCAGTCATAATTTAGCTTTTGATTTTGTTGAAATTTTTTTTGGCTAATGTGCAAAATAAAGAGATACTTCTGGAAAACGTACAGAAGTTTAACACAGTACTGTCCGTGAATTGAGTTCGATATCAGTTTACATCACTTTCAAGGATCAATTTATTTGCTTCGAAATGTCAAATGTGGTTTTTGTTTCTTTTAAAGGTCACATGAACAAAATCTAGAATAATTTCAACATAATTCCAATGAACTTTTGGTTCCAAGTCATCTTGAAAAGTAAGTTCACCCCCACAAAAAAAAAATTCCATATTAAATGCCAAGTCTGTATATACATATATATGTACTAGCTTGGCTCGGCTCGCTACGCTCGCCTCACAACGCGTCGTTACTGAGGAATGGGCTTATTTTAGCTGAGGATAATGACTGTACCTGAATTGCTGTGTTGTCATGATTTACACCAATCATAATACAAACAATTATTTTGCACAAATGTATTTGTTGTGTTTGTGATATTACATTTTTATTGTCAATTTAGGTTGAATGCTTTTTTTTTCAAGAAAAAACCCCTGAGCACATACCTAGGGGAGGGGTAGGTGCAGACTGGAAATTTGGGATGATTACACCTCACCACCAAGTAATTCAAAACACCTCACCACCAAGTAATTTAAAACACCTCAGCACCAAGTAATTTAAAACACCTCACCACCAAGTAATTTAAAACACCTCACCACCAGGTAATTCAAAACACCTCACCACCAAGTAATTCAAAACACCTCACCACCAAGTAATTCAAAACACCTCACCACCAAGTAATTCAAAACACCTCACAGCCATAAAACATGTAATAAAAACACCTCACCACCAAGTAATTTAAAACACCTCACCACCAAGTAATTTAAAACACCTCACCACCAAGTAATTTAAAACACCTCACCACCAAGTAATTTAAAACACCTCACCACCAAGTAATTCAAAACACCTCACCACCAAGTAATTCAACACACCTCACCACCAGGTGATTTAAAACACCTCACCATCTGGTGATTTAAAACACCTCACCACCAAGTAATTCAAAACACCTCACCACCAAGTAATTCAAAACACCTCACCACCGAGTAATTTAAAACACCTCACCACCAAGTAATTCAAAACACCTCACCACCAAGTAATTCAAAACACCTCACCACCAAGTAATTCAAAACACCTCACCACCAAGTAATTCAAAACACCTCACCACCAAGTAATTTAAAACACCTCACCACCAAGTAATTTAAAACACCTCACCACCAAGTAATTCAAAACACCTCACCACCAAGTAATTCAAAACACCTCACCACCAAGTAATTTAAAACACCTCACAGCCATAAAACACGTAATAAAAACACCTCACCACCACGAAATTAAAAACACCTCACCACCAAGTAATTTAAAACACCTCACCACCAAGTAATTCAAAACACCTCACCACCAAGTAATTCAAAACACCTCACCACCAAGTAATTTAAAACACCTCACAGCCATAAAACACGTTATAAAAACACCTCAGAGCCATAAAACACGTTATAAAAACACCTCACAGCCATAAAACACGTTATAAAAACACCTCACAGCCATAAAACAGTTCATAAAAACACCTCACAGACACGAAATTAAAAACACCTCACCACCAAGTAATTCAAAACACCTCACCACCAAGTAATTCAAAACACCTCACCACCACGTAATTCAAAACACCTCATCACCAACTAATTCAAAACACCTCACCACCAAGTAATTCAAAACACCTCACCACCACGTCATTTAAAAACACCTCACCACCACATAATTCAAAATACCTCACCACCAAGTAATTTAAAACACCTCACAGCCATAAAACACGTTATAAAAACACCTCAGAGCCATAAAACACGTTATAAAAACACCTCACAGCCATAAAACACGTTATAAAAACACCTCACAGCCATAAAACAGTTCATAAAAACACCTCACAGACACGAAATTAAAAACACCTCACCACCAAGTAATTCAAAACACCTCACCACCAAGTAATTCAAAACACCTCACCACCACGTAATTCAAAACACCTCATCACCAACTAATTCAAAACACCTCACCACCAAGTAATTCAAAACACCTCACCACCACGTCATTTAAAAACACCTCACCACCACATAATTCAAAATACCTCAACACCACGTGATTCAAAACCACCACAACGTTAGTAAAAACACTTCACAACCACGGAAACAAAAGTTTGAGGGAGTCGTTAAGTGACAACACAGACACTGCCCAGATGTGTAGATATACTACGTATAGATAAATGACTGTGCCCGAGTTGCCGTTTTGTCATGGTTTAAACCAATCATAATTCAAACAATTATTTTGCACAAATGTATTTGTAATATACATGATATCACATTTTATAAACAATTGAAGTTGAAAGAAAAAACATTCCCCAAAAAATTCGCCCCCAAAAAAAAAAATTGAAAGATTTTTCAAACAAAATACCCTGAGGACATACCGACGGGAGAGATATGTGCATACCAGAAGTTTGCTACGATTTCACAAAAGTTTGAGAAAGTAGTTCAGTGACAACACAGGACAGACGCTGCACAGATATACTGTATATATATATATATATATATATATATATATATATATATATATATATATATATATATATTGTTGCGGACACGACTTATTGAGATGTTATGCTGGGCCGAGCGGAATGGCCGCCGTGTTCGCACAAGTTACCCGATTACACTCGAACGTTGGCCGAATCGCGCTATGCTAAATCAATGAAGGAAAGGACACAACGGCTGGGTTAAATGACACGACACCAGGGGTACAGTTCTCAAGACCTCCGGAGGAGGATATAATATGGGATATGCAGAACGTTTAGATTACACGGACAAGAGGTACAGCACAGAAAGGTGGGCACTTATACACGGTCTTATCTTAGCCCCGACAGACCACAGACAAACGGGACAAGGCTGACTCACACAGGGATTGATGGCAAGGAGGGGCAGGTAGTCGATGGCTCAAGGTGCACCTTGGCTCAGGGGCAGAATCGACCCGGTCCGGTCCAGAGATGCGGGAGGTATCTCTCAGCGCTAGGAGGTGACGTCCTTTCTCCTTCGTAGCTGAGGCGCATCTGACGTCACCTCCGGTAAGTGGCTGCGTATATCCAGCGGGGAGTGACACGCCCTCGGCTCGTTAGCTCCGTCCCAGATGGAATCGGTCCGCCGCTTCTTATTGGGTGCGGGGGGGTTACCGGGCTCCGCCCTTGACGAGGAGCTGACAGTCAGCCCCTGTGTGGTAACCCCGTCGGAGCACATGGTCAATGGCGGCTAACCAAGCCGGAGTGAGGACGCGCACTCCCCGCGCCGCTGTTGTTGTTGTTGGTGTTGTTGTTTCATGAGATGATGGGAGGATGCGGAGATGAGATTGTGGGGAGGTATTGGGAGGTCCTAAACTTACTACTGGTGCCATACAATCACATTCTGGTGCAACGAAGAGTCAGAATTAATGGAAACGAGTCCTTAACTGACATAGACTAAGAATAACTAGCAAGATGTCCTATAGTTGTCTACGTGAGATGCGGTGAACCTGGGCACGACATTTAATGGGGGAAAAAGGGGAAGGTCGGGGCTACAGAGTGTTGTTTACAGACAATGGGACTAGGGAATGGGGGATTGGGGATAGTTGGGGAGTATTGGGGAAATAGGGGAATATTTACAAGCGGATATGGATGGAGGCCAAATCCCATATCCGCAACATTGCACCCTTCTCTACCTCGGGGCGTCCCGACCCGATAAATTTTTACCTACTTTAGTGTGGCACTCAGATGTAGTTCCCTCTACTATTAACTCTACCCTGAGTGCGACAGTTTTACAGATGTTCACAAATGAGTAAATATGTCCCCCTGCGACGTTGCACCCTTCTCCTCACAGAAACACACCCACAGGATAACCGAATCGCGGAAAGAATCCTCAAACTAAACATACAGCCGGTAGGGAGCATTATTTACACAAGACTACACTGATATTTACACTACGATCCAGGACCTGTTTTTGGAGGAACACATGCAGATGTTATGCATAGAGAAAGCACGCATGCCAGCATCGATACACCAACCCACGAGTGCTCTGTGGCCCTACGGCCTTTAATAATGTGCAGAGCACCCCTTCCAAGCACCAAAAGCACCACCCCATCATGTACAGTCAGCACCATCCGGTGCACCAATAAAGTGTTCAACAATCACCGGTGGTGTCGCAGCCGGCCGATGTTCTGCCGCTGGTCTTGCCTTCATGTGGTGCACTTGGCCTTCTTGCTTCTTTAAAAATAAAGAAAGGCGCCAACCGCGTCCATTTCTGTATTGTGGCCGTCAGGGGGCCAACTAAAAGTGGTTCACCTGTATGGCATAGGTGCCACGTTGACCCAGAGGTCCATCCACGGGTGGTGCTTGGCCGCAAAAGAACTGCGGTCCATTGTGGGTGGCCACCAAAATTGCGGTCCATATGGTGTATCGATCCAGGCAGCAAGCAGCGAAAGTGCAGGCCCACAACTGCGGAGCCAGCACCTCTCTCTCCTCTCTCTCTGCCCCAAAGCCAGATCCTCGGAGGTGGGAGACAAAAGAAGCAGACAAGTGAGTAAGGTGGTAAGGGCGCAAAAGTGCACGCAATATAAGGTAATGCACACTGGGGGCACATGGGAACCAGGTGAGACAGGTACGTTCCTACCGTACGCCCCCCCCCCCCCCCCCCACCAGGTAACCTACATTGCCCCTCCCTTACCCCTTACTGTATCCACAAAACACAACACTACCCATAAACATCTACTTTACAAATCAACAAACGTCCCTACTGTCTTCCCCGTTCCTCCCATAAACCAAATTCGTCTTCTCTCCCTCCTAACCAATCAAATTTGCCATTTTCAACTCTCATCAAAATTTGCCATCTCCAACTCAACATCATAATTTGCCATCACCAATTCATCATCAGTCCCTCCTAAGGAGGGAGAGATGGAATCACCCCAATGTCTCATCCACGTCGTGATGCGTCTCACAAATCCAACAGCAATTCTCACTTCCTGCAACACAGAACAAAGGAACACAGGTGTGGAGTCATCATCACCACAGGTAAGTGGCTGCGTATGGTGTGACAGGTTCATCAATCCTAACTATTTCCTAAATGACTTTAACAACTTTACATTACCCGGGGTCTTTCTCCTGCCAAACCATTGGCCCTCTTACACTATGGGTTCTAAAAACCAATTCCCATTGACCAAACTGTGGTGCTTTTCAATTTGGGGCCTCACTCCCCCGATTCATCTCCCGGTGCCTCGCACAATTTCTGGGCTGCGACGTGTAGCTCTCCTAGCCGGTCTACCCACCTGCACACCTCCACCACTGCAGTTGCCTCCGAGCTTACCTGCTCCTTACCCTAACCTAACTACCTGGGGAAGGCCCTCTGGCTCTCTCCCCACTCGGTGCCCTCTCTGGCACTGGGCTACCCGGGTCCGTCCTCCGGATCCTCGGGCCCCACTGACAACGGCTCCCAGAGCCCACCTGCGGCCTCACCTGGCCGACATCCTCACAGTGGTGGAGTGCCCAACCAACTACACACACTAACAGGCCACACGCCCAGCCATTTCCACAACACTAATGCACCCATCCACAATACCATTCTGCAACCGCACCACAAATGCCAATATCCAACCACAATTTACCTATACCCTCTACCTAACACTTACTCTACCCGCCCCGGGTACTCGTGAAAGGGGTCCACTCTTCCCCCATCCACACCTTCGCACCATGCACACCACTCCGTACCACTTACTCCAACTCTCTCCACACCACTCATTCCAATACTCCATGTACTCCACACACCTGTACTTGCACACCTGTGCTCTCACACCTGGTGCTACCTGCACCCTTCTCTCCCCAAGCGCATTCGCGCTGATCCACAACACTCAATACTCATACACTGCTCCACACTGCTGTTCAGTTCTCAAACACACGGCATCATCTCAGCTAACTACTCCCCTCTGAAACTTGCGCTTCCCAGTCGTCCCTTTAAACTATTGCGCTCCCACGTCATTATCATCCACACTAATCTACCTGCGTCCCCACTACAGGTATCAGTCACTAGCTAAACCTTAACGTTACCTAATGTCATCTTCGCTAGATCCCTACACACAATATAACCTAACCCACCCGGGCTAGTTTTCACTGCCATCACCCCATAAACTAGTGCGCATTTGCCCCACATGGGAAGGGTGGCAGGGATGCCACCCTTACCCACCGGGCCCATCGCTCACTACCAATTTTGCACATCAAATTTCAACAAATCAAAAATTTGCCAATCACTGCCCATCATCTGCCAATCATTACTGCCAATCCTTTGCCAATCATCAAATTTTGTTTTTCTAATTTCGGGGCCAAAACACTATCCTCGTCATTACAGTCTACTTACTAATGCCTCTCGGTGCGCCAATTTACTTCTAAAGCTCGGCGGCGTACAGCCAAGCCATGAATGCGGGTTGTTCTGTGCCAGCGGCTGGATGCGTCCCGCATTCGGGGCAGGGACGGGGGCTTACCCGGCCCGAGACCCCACGCACCATCTCGGCACGGAGCCATCCCATGGCCCGACCTCGACCTGCTGTCTTGCACACCTGTGCTCTCACACCTGGTGCTACCTGCACCCTTCTCTCCCCAAGCGCATTCGCGCTGATCCACAACACTCAATACTCATACACTGCTCCACACTGCTGTTCAGTTCTCAAACACACGGCATCATCTCAGCTAACTACTCCCCTCTGAAACTTGCGCTTCCCAGTCGTCCCTTTAAACTATTGCGCTCCCACGTCATTATCATCCACACTAATCTACCTGCGTCCCCACTACAGGTATCAGTCACTAGCTAAACCTTATCTTACACTTGAATGTTGAATTGAAACATTCACTTGCAGTCACTAGCTAAACACCTGTCACAAAATTTACACACCTTTCCCGCGCACACTCTCCCGTTACACCCTCTGTAACACTCACCACAGGTGGACACTCTTCCTTACTTTTGACAGCGCACTCTTTCCCCATGCACCTGTCCATCACACACCTTTCTCGCGCACACTCTTGCGCACACTCTCCCGTCACACCCTCTGTAACACTTACCACACCGCGCTTCCATGTGCTCCCTCGCACACGAGCTTGAAAACCTTGTTGAATGCCTCAACAAAAAGTGGTCGCCATGACGACCCTTCCTATCGGGCTGCCAGCTCCGCCTAGTGGAGCACAGACGCGGCCGTTCAAAGCGAGGCCCAGCGTGGATCGCGCACGGCGGTCCTTTCGAACCCGCCGTGGCTCGGATCCCCGCTGGTTCTCGCGGCACACGAAGCTGCCCGACGCGCACCGAGGGCCCGATTCGGCTATAAGTCGCTCTAACCTCTAACCCGGTTACTGTCGATGCTTCACCTGCATGCTTAAACGCATACGCTACCCCTTTCTTCCTCATACATCCAGCCGTTCCCATGCTCCTCGTACCTTTCCTTACACACCCAGGTATACTCATTCCACTCACAGCCTTGGTCACACACCTGACCACCGAACACCTTGGCACACATTCGTCGCTCGCACACCTCACCAACACACCTCTTCGCGCCCCCTCCTCGGTCACCTCCTCTGTGACAATCACAGGTGTGTTCTCACTCGCACACCCAACCACGTGCCTCACTACCAATTCCAGCGTGCATTCCCACTCACGCTCTACCATTCCAGGTGTGCATCCTTCCATTCCAGGTGTACATCCTCGCTCACCTGTCACAACCAACTCACGCTCCTTGTCACTCTCACTACTCTCACCACCACTCTTGACAACGCACTCACCCTTACTCCCGACAGCGCACTCTTTCCTCATGCACCTGTCCGTTACACACCTTTCCCGCGCACACTCTCCCGTTACACCCTCTGTAACACTCACCACAGGTGGACACTCTTCCTTACTTTTGACAGCGCACTCTTTCCCCATGCACCTGTCCGTCACACACCTTTCTCGCGCACACTCTTGCGCACACTCTCCCGTCACACCCTCTGTAACACTTACCACACCGCGCTTCCATGTGCTCCCTCGCACACGCGCTACGACCGACTCACTCTCGCCAGCACCCTCACTCCTTGGCACGCACTTTTTCCTCACACACCCCAGAGTCGGACTTTCTCGCACACCTCCTTTTTCGCACACCAGACCTGTCGCACACTTCACCAACGGCCTCTCACGAACACCCGGGTCCATCTCGACCCCCAAGCTTCTTAAATCCCCTGGCGCATCATACGCACGACCATATTGGTCACCACTTACGCCGGGTCCTCTTCCTCTTCGCTTCTTCTCCATCACCTGCGAATCCCTCATCCGGTTAATGAGCACATCATCACGATCCGAACACAGACTTTGGACCAATTCTTTTACTTCCTCCCTTATCTCTTTCTTATCCTCTCTCCGTCGCTTCTTAATTTCGCTCACCCCTTCTTCCGCTTCTTCTAATTTCTGCTTCACCTCCTTCATCTCCTCGTGCGCCCCTTTAAGTTCTTCCTCTAACTCCACTTTATTTTTTTCTATTTGCTCCCGCACCTCCCGCTCTTTAACCTCCATCACCTCTACCACCTTGTCCATTTTCCTCGTCAGGTCCTCATGTACCGTCTGACACTCTTTTTTAATTACCCCTACGTCCTTTTTCATCTCCTTCTGTGTCGATTTTAAACCCTCTATTACCGCTGTGTTCTTCTTTACCTGGTCCCCCAACTCCTTTTGTCCCACTGTCAGTTGTTCTAGGCGTCAACTCCTCTATACCACCTTGCAATTTTACAGTCCCCTTTCTCACCTCCTTCTCCATGCGCTCCTCACAGTGCCTCACCTCCTCGCGCACTCCTCCGACCTCCTCACTCACTCCTCTTCTGATCTCCTCTCCCATCACTTGCATCTCCTGCCCAGATGCCACCCTCATCTGCTCCATTTCCTCCCTGTGAGCATCCAGTTTAGTTTCTACCCCCATTCTGACCCCCTCTATCTGCTGCCCCATTTGTTTAACTTCCCTTTCCGCTTGGTCCCTCATGTCCCTCAATTTGCCTTCCATACTGTTTTCTAACCCCTCTAACCCCTTTTGCATCCCTTCCATTTGGTTCTCTTGAGCGGCCATTCTGTTTTCTACCCCCATTAACCCCTCCTGTATTTCCCCTAATCTATTGTCTAATCCCTCTATTCTACTCCCTAACCCTCCGATCTGGGCCCCCATGTCCTCCCTCAATTTCTCGCTATTGGACCCCATTTGGCCCTCCAATCGCTCACCCTGAGCATCCATCCGGTTCCCCATTTGTCCCATACTGCTTTTCAAACCTCTAATTTGGTCTCCCAATTGCTCACTATTCTTTTCCATAAGGGCCGTCATTTGCATAAAAAAAAGGTTCAAATCCACCGGTGGCGCTACTACGGTCGCGGACGCGGTCGCCGTGGCCATCTGCGAGGCGCCATTTTGCGCGCCCGTAACCTCGTGCGCGACGACGCTATTTTGCGAACCTGCCACCCTCACTGCTTCGCTCTCCTCATGTCCCTCATTTTGGTCCTGGATCGACCCTGCCTCACTCTCCTCTACCGGAACCCAGCCGTCTTGGTCTGCCATAGCGCGACTTTCAAAATTCGGGTTTTTATTTTTTTTTGTAAAACACAATTAAATTTCGCCGTTATAATTTCGAGCGCGTGAAACGCGCTCCGGGACCGATCCCACTTCCCGACACCAATTGTTGCGGACACGACTTATTGAGATGTTATGCTGGGCCGAGCGGAATGGCCGCCGTGTTCGCACAAGTTACCCGATTACACTCGAACGTTGGCCGAATCGCGCTATGCTAAATCAATGAAGGAAAGGACACAACGGCTGGGTTAAATGACACGACACCAGGGGTACAGTTCTCAAGACCTCCGGAGGAGGATATAATATGGGATATGCAGAACGTTTAGATTACACGGACAAGAGGTACAGCACAGAAAGGTGGGCACTTATACACGGTCTTATCTTAGCCCCGACAGACCACAGACAAACGGGACAAGGCTGACTCACACAGGGATTGATGGCAAGGAGGGGCAGGTAGTCGATGGCTCAAGGTGCACCTTGGCTCAGGGGCAGAATCGACCCGGTCCGGTCCAGAGATGCGGGAGGTATCTCTCAGCGCTAGGAGGTGACGTCCTTTCTCCTTCGTAGCTGAGGCGCATCTGACGTCACCTCCGGTAAGTGGCTGCGTATATCCAGCGGGGAGTGACACGCCCTCGGCTCGTTAGCTCCGCCCCAGATGGAATCGGTCCGCCGCTTCTTATTGGGTGCGGGGGGGGGGGTTACCGGGCTCCGCCCTTGACGAGGAGCTGACAGTCAGCCCCTGTGTGGTAACCCCGTCGGAGCACATGGTCAATGGCGGCTAACCAAGCCGGAGTGAGGACGCGCACTCCCCGCGCCGCTGTTGTTGTTGTTGGTGTTGTTGTTTCATGAGATGATGGGAGGATGCGGAGATGAGATTGTGGGGAGGTATTGGGAGGTCCTAAACTTACTACTGGTGCCATACAATCACATTCTGGTGCAACGAAGAGTCAGAATTAATGGAAACGAGTCCTTAACTGACATAGACTAAGAATAACTAGCAAGATGTCCTATAGTTGTCTACGTGAGATGCGGTGAACCTGGGCACGACATTTAATGGGGGAAAAAGGGGAAGGTCGGGGCTACAGAGTGTTGTTTACAGACAATGGGACTAGGGAATGGGGGATTGGGGATAGTTGGGGAGTATTGGGGAAATAGGGGAATATTTACAAGCGGATATGGATGGAGGCCAAATCCCATATCCGCAACAATATATATATATATATATATATATCGGATGATCGGTCCTTCCAAGTCATTCTCCTGGTTAAACTCGAAAAATTCTCAAACTCGTTTGTTTCTCTTTTCTTCCATTGGTTAGGAACACCTTCCGGAGACTGCTCAATCACACTCTTCCCTCCCAGGGTTCAAGGAAGCAATGCAGTGTAAATCTGCAATGTGATGTCTTCGATGGGGTCAGAAATGATTATGGGTCACCCAATCCGACCTCCAATCATTTCTACCCCCATTAATGATGAGCTGTACCATACGATCTTTACTACAGACTTCCTGCTTCATGTTGCTAAAGCAGTTACTTGGCATATGTTATGCTGTATATTTTGCCATTGCCCTCCCAACAGACAGTCTGGGCTGAATTTGGAATTTCCTCAGGGTGCCGGCAATAATTTGCCTACTCTTCGTGAAGAATGACGTGGGATCTTCAATGGCAGACGGGATGCCCACTTTAATGTTCATCCAATGGATGGAACCCATTTATCTATCACCCTGCCTGCGAAACAGCAGGATGACAGTTTATAGTTTGGCTGATATTCTAACCTAGGCTAGACAGTTTAGTTGGGGTGATTGTGCATTCCTCGAGGCTATCTATCCAGCCCCTACTCCATTAACCCTACATACACTAACCTTCCTACTTGCTGGTTACTGCATTTTCTCTTTTCTTTCTTTTTCTCTTCTCTTCTCTTCTCTTCTCTTCTCTTCTCTTCTTTTCTCTTCTCTTCTCTTCTCTTCTCTTCTCTTCTCTTCTCTTCTCTTCTCTCTCTCTTTCTTATATTCCTGTTCATTCCATTCGTTGCTTGTTTTGCCCAACTATGGCCCCACTGGCTGCACGGTGCCATTCTACCCCCAGTCTCCTTGCTTTTCCATGAGCTGAAATTTTGCAGAGAAAAATAAATAAATAAACAAATAAAAATTTCGTTCTCTGATATATATATATATTGTTACGTATTACCTCCCCCAAACCCCGGTTACGGTGCACCTCAGAGTCTCGAGTCTCAAGAGGATATGCGGCAGAAAGATTTGTATTTTTGAGTGTTCTAATAAACCATGGTAAAACCACACAAATGCACTTGTTAAATAAAACAAGTACCGTATATACCGGTGTATAATACGCACCCGTGTATAGTACGTGTATAATACGCACCCGTGTATAGTCCGTGTATAATACGCACCCGTGTATAGTACGCACCCCCAACTTCCACCCACAAAAAAACAAGTACAAAAAGTTTTAATTAAAACAAAACCTGCGTCGATGTTACACAATGCCTACATGCAGCTGTGCCTATAACGTCGATGTTATAGGCACAGGACATTCCTATTGATTCGATTACTTGATGTTATTTTTATGCAAAGTGAAAATATATCTCGGCAATTTCCCGTGTGTGGCGACGAATTTTTAAATATATCTCGGCATTTTCCCATCTGTTATTTCAGGTGGTGTATGACTGACCATGCCGCGATTTAAAAAATATATATCTCGGCAATTTCCCGTGTGTGGCGACACATGAATGAAGCTATGCTCCTCTCTCCACATTATTGTGACGACGTATAAATTAAATATTTCATCGTGACGATTGTCATCAAATGGACGAATTTTTAATATATCTCGGCATTTTCCCGTCTGTTATTTCAGGCGGTGTATGACTGACCATGCCGTGATTGTAAAAAAATATATCTCGGCAATTTCTCGTGTGTAGCGACACGTGAACGAAGCTATGCTCCTCTCTCCACATTATTGTGACGACGTATAAATTAAATATTTCATCGTGACGATTGTCATCAAATGAACGAATTTTTTATATATCTCGGCATTTTCCCGTCTGTTATTTCGGGCGGTGTATGACTGAGCATGCCGCGATTTAAAAAAAAAAAAATCTCAATGGACTTGAAGTTACAGGCCTTTGAGAATTCATTTCGTTCTATAAAGGGCAACTTTCATCGGATTTTCTTCCCGTTTTTTTTCAACCGAGTCTAAAACTATGTTAGCGACTGTGAAAAATGAAATGATATATCGAATTTGATTTCAAATAAAACTGTGTGAGAGAGGAAGACACCACGGGCCTACAAAACAGGCCTCAAAGCTATGCGAGTTAATAAAATGGTGGATATTTGTTTATATGAAGCCTCTCCCAGAATGGGTGGAGCTATGGTTCCCAGAATGGGTGGAGCTTTGAGGTTTTGTCTTCTCTGCAAGAACAAGAAGAAGAACAAGAAGAACAAGAAGAACAACAACAACAGCAGAGCGCACTCTATGACCAGCGTCTGCGACGCGGCTAAGAATCATTCATTTTCAGATTACAGTAGTGTGAATCTATGCATTTGTACACAAACTTTAAGTAGCACAAAATGAACATTTTGAAAGGAAAAACAACAACAAAATATTTAGCTATATGTCGTCAGTATTCTGTTACACACGCGTCAGTGTCCAGATGTGCATGCAATCGCAGGAGCTTCTTTGCTTCATCGAAGAAAGAAGAGAGTAGAGAGATTATTCCCAAACTTCTCGGTTCCCAAACTCTTCTGCAGACTGGCAGATGGAGAGTTTGAATGCTGAAGTGTACGACTGCCTTGACATCTTGATCTTCTCTTCTCTGGAACCGGATAGAACGTATGAAGACGTTTCAGTCCGAGCTGACGTTTACGGTAATCTGCCCTATAATTTCGGATTGCTATGCAATTGCAGTCGTAAAATAAAAGACCTTCAAAATAAAAGACCGATGTGGCTTTTCAGAGCGGGAAAAGCCGTTCGTTCTATTCACATTCCGGAAGCGGCGTTGCTTTGAGCGGCAAATCCATAGAAAGCACGTAATGGTACCAAACCCGCTTGCCATCCGGGGCGAACAAGCAGCAATGGCGGCCTGCATGTCGGCGCAATTGTGCATGACGCAACGGGGAAAACGTGCAACCAAGATCGCTTTTCGTAAAATACTTTTTTTCGTAAATGTATTGGAAAATTGACTTGTTTTGAAGCCGAGTTTTTTTTCTATCCCCGTGTATAGTACGCACCCCCAACGTTTGACTTTTTCCGATAAAACAAGTGTGTCTTATACACCGGTATATATGGTAATTGTATTAATAACTCTCACATACACAATAATAACACTATTAAAGAAAGTACAATGAAAATGTCACTTGCATCAAATGAACAATACCGATGATGGTACCATCATTCCCCAATGCTCTCAAAGCAATAAACTCACAAAACGACAAACGTGAGTGGAATCTAACATTCCGCAAAGTCCGTGCATGGATCTCCACGATCTTTAATAATAAACATAGAGACGATGTGCTTTACCAAAAAGCTATAATTTGGTCTCTTCTGTCCATAGGACATTCTCCCAGAAGGATTTTGGCTTGTTCAGGTGTGTTTTGGTAAACTCCAGTCGGGCTTTCTCAGCAGCGGGGTCCTCCTGAGTCTCCTACCGCAGAACCCTCTTTCATTGTGTTGGCGACAGATGGTGCGAGTTGAAACTGTCGTACCTTGTGTCTGAAGGTCAGCTTGAATCTGTTTGGCAGTTGATCGAGGTGCTTTCTCCACCATTCGAACAATCCTTTGCTGCAATCTTCGATCAAGTTCTCTCTTGCGGCCAAGTCCAGCGAGGTTGGCTACAGTGCCATGGGCATTAAACTTCCTGATAACATTGCGTATGTTGGACACAGGAAAAATCAAGGCTCTGGAGATGGACTTGTAGCCTTGAAATTGTCCATGCTTGGGTACAATTGTGTGTCTGACCTCCTCAGACAATTCCCTGATTTTCTTTCTTTTCTCCATGCTCATTGCGATACACACAGTGACACAAAACAGAATAATGACTCCTTTTCTCTATTCAAACTGGTTGAACGAGTGATTTTTATATTGCAGGCACCTGCAATTCACCACAGGTGAGTTCAATTCCAAAGTAAAGGAGAATCACCTGCTTGAAATCTTTCTGTGTGGAATAAGCTAATATTTAGTAATTTTTCAGCTTTTATTTGTTTTGTTCCACTGCAAACCAAAGAAATACATTGATGGATACCAAAATATTTTTTAATTTCAACAATTTTCTGGAATAAATGGTGCATTATTTGAAAAAAGTGCAAAGGTGCCAATATTTTTGGCCACGACTGTATTATATATATATATATATATATATATATATATATATATATATATATATATATATATATATGTATATATATATATATATATACATTAATATATACTCGTGTGTGTGTATATATATATATATATATATATATATATATATATATATATTTATTTATATATATATATATATATATATATATATATATATATATATATATATATATATATATATACTATATATACTGTGTTCAAAAAGTATCCGACCTTTATTTTTCGTGCGTAAAAAAAAAGAAGCTAGGGAGGCATTGATTGGTGCACGTATGTAGGCGATCCTAATGCACACGCGTGAATTTTTTCACACCTGCAGAAGCTGTCATTCGACAGCAGACCGCCGATGAGTGAGGACATGTAAGTGAGCGCCGTCGGATTTTCGTTTTTGACAAAATGACGGAAAAACTTGAACAACGCTACTGCATCAAATTTTGTGTAAAGCTTGGCGATTCCCAAGTGGAAACGATCCGCAAGATTCAACACCGTTCATTCCATTATGAAGGAGGATTTGGGCTTCAGGAGAATCTCAGCGAAGTTCGTACCAAAGCTGCTAACGATTGAGCAGAAGCAACTCCGTTTGGAGATCGCACAGGACATGCTGGAGACTGTGAACAGCGATCCCAGCTTCCTCAACACAGTGATCACTGGCGATGAGTCCTGGGTTTATGGGTACGACCCAGAAACCAAGTTGCAGTTTTGATGCAAGTTTGATGAAACACAAAATTTGATGCAGTAGCGTTGTTCAAGTTTTTCCGTCATTTTGTCAAAAACGAAAATCCGACGGCGCTCACTTACATTTCCTCACTCATCGGCGGTCTGCCGTCGAATGACAGCTTCTGCAGGTGGGAAAAAATTCACGCGTGTGCATTAGGACCGCCTACATAAGTGCACCAATCAACGCCTCCCTAGCTTCTTTTTTTTTACGCACGAAAAATAAAGGTCGGATACTTTTTGAACACACTACGTATATATATATATATATATATATATATATATATATATATATATATATATATATATATATATATATATATATATATATACACACTAGCTTGGCTCGGCTCACTGCGCTCGCCTGACCAAGCGTCGTTACTAATGAACGGGCTTATTTTAGCTGAGGCTAATGACTGTACCTTAGTTGCTGTGTTGTCATGATTTACACCAATCATAATAGAAACAATTACTTTGCACAAATGTATTTGTTGTGTTTGTGATATTACATTTTTATAGGCAATTTAGGTTGAAGATTTAGGTTGAATGTTTTTTTTTCAAGAAAGAACCCCTCAGCACATACGTAGGGGAGGAGTAGGTGCAGACTGGGAGTTTGGGACGATTACACCTCACCACCAAGTAATTCAAAACACCTCACCACCAAGTAATTTAAAACATCTCACAGCCATAAAACACATAATAAAAACACCTCAGAGCCATAAAACAAGTAATAAAAACACCTCACCACCACGAAATTAAAATCACCTCACCACCACGAAATTGAAAACACCTCACAGCCATAAAACACGTAATAAAAACACCTCAGAGCCATAAAACAAGTAATAAAAACACCTCACCACCACGAAATTAAAAACACCTCACAGCCATAAAACACGGAATAAAAACACCTCACAGCCAGAAAACACATAATAAAAACACCTCACCACCACGAAATTAAAAACACCTCACAGCCATAAAACACGTAATAAAAACACCTCACAGTCATAAAACATGTAATAAAACACCTCACAGCCATAAAACACGTAATAAAAACACCTCACAGCCATAAAACACGTAATAAAAACACCTCACCACCACGAAATTAAAAACACCTCACAGCCATAAAACACGTAATAAAAACACCTCACAGTCATAAAACATGTAATAAAACACCTCACAGCCATAAAACACATAATAAAAACACCTCACCACCACGAAATTAAAAACACCTCACAGCCATAAAACACGTAATAAAAACACCTCACAGTCATAAAACATGTAATAAAACACCTCACAGCCATAAAACACGTAATAAAAACACCTCACAGCCATAAAACACGTAATAAAAACACCTCACAGCCACAAAATTAAAAACACCTCACCACCACGTCATTTATAAAACACCTCACCACCACATAATTAAAAACACCTCACGACCACGTAATTATAAATACCTTACCACCACGTAATTCAAAACACCTCACCACCATGTGATTTAAAAACACCTCACCACCACGTCATTTAAAAACACCTCACCACCACATAATTCAAAATAACTCACCACCACGTGATTCAAAATCACCACAACATTATTAAAAACACTTCACAACCACGGAAACAAAAGTTTGAGGGAGTCGTTAAGTGATAACACAGACACTGCCCAGATGTGTAGATATATAGATAAATGACTGTACCCGAGTTGCCGTTTTGTCATGGTTTAAACCAATCATAATTCAAACAATTATTTTGCACAAATGTATTTGTAATATACGTGATATCACATTTTATAAACAATTGAAGTTGAAAAAAAAAATTCCCCCAAAAAAATCAAAAAAAGAAAAATTAAAAATTGGTATATTTTTCAAAAACAAATACCATTAGGACATACCGACGGGAGATATATGTGCATACCAGAAGTTTGGTACGATTTCACAAAAGTTTGAGAAAGTAGTTCAGTGACAACACAACACAAGACAACACAACACAACACAGCACAGCACAGGACAACACAGTAGAGGACAGACGCTGCACAGATATATATATATATATATATATATATATATATATATATATATATATATATATATATATAGATAATAGCCGTAGGTGATTCTGTCTGTCTGTCCAGGGGTCTGGCTTACTCCGTTTGGAGAGTAGCTCCACCCATTCTGGGAGAGGCTTCGTAAACAAATATCCACCATTTTATTAACTCGCATAGCTTAACATGTGTGAGCTGCCTGTTTAGTTGGGCCCATGCTGTCTCTCACAGTTTTATTTCAACTCTAATTCGATATATCATTTTAAAGCGCGGCGTTACGCGCGCTGCTTGCGAGCAAGGAGGAAGCGGACAAGCGGTAACTAAAAAGCGTCTTTATTTCAGGAGCTCACTGTAACACTGGCGCGCTCCGGGCTGCGCGCCCGGTGTATACCATGAGGCCACGCCTACCCCTCGGGCGTGGCCACCGCCCACTTGGTGCGCGGAATGATGTCACCACGCCAGTGGGCTTTTGTGTCCGCCACACGCACCCCCCCAGAATTCCCGCGCACCTGGAGGGCCAGTTTGCGGGGCAGACGAATGACCCGGCCGAAGCGCCCCCTGGCGATCGGCGGCGTCCGGGGTGCAGGGATGCCAGGTGGGATGCCCCTGGCTGCCCCTGGGATGGGTGCAGGACCGGGTGGCGGCGGGGCTGGGCGGTGCCGGGGGTCCGCCCGCAGGGGGGCGGCCCCGACGTGGGGGTCGGGCCACTGGCGGTGGATGGTCCACGTCGAGGTGGGCCGGCTTGAGGCGGTCTACCGAAACGCGGTCAGGAGTACCGCCGATGTCCAGGGTGAAGTGCTTCGCCCCGGTCTCCAGCACGCGGAAAGGCCCGTCGTACGGGGGCCACAGTGGTGTCCGGTGGGCATCGTGGCGGATGAAGACGTACTCCGCCGTGCGAAGCTCCGGGGCGACGTGCGTCGGTGGGTGCCCGTGGCATGCCGTTGGCACCGGGGCGAACCTCTGGGCGGTCTCTTGCAGAGCGGAGCGCTGCTGTGCCGCGGACCATGGTGCCGTGGAGTCGGGGAGGAACTCGCCCGGCACCCGCAGCAGTTGCCCGAAGACCAACTCCGCCGCGGATGCGCGCAGGTCCTCCTTGGGCGCCGTCCGGAGGCCCAGCAGGACCCAGGGGAGCCTGTCGACCCAGCCGCCGTCGCGGAGGGTGGCCCGGAGCGCGGCCTTCAATGAGCGATGAAATCGCTCACACAGGCCGTTAGCCTGGGGGTGGTAGGCAGCCGCAGCCGGACCCCGAGCCCCTGCGCGAACGCCCCCCAGACCTCCGAGGTGAACTGGGGGCCGCGGTCGGACGAGATGTCTGAGGGGGCGCCGAACCGGGCGACCCAGGTGGCGATGAAAGCCTGCGCGACATCGGCCGCCGTTGTCGACGCCAAGGGCACGGCCTCCGGCCACCGGGTGGTGCGGTCCACCATGGTGAGGACGTAGGTGAAACCCCGCGAGAAGGGCAGAGGTCCCACCAGGTCCACGTGGACGTGGTCAAACCGGCGTTCCGGCACCGTGAACGGGGCCAACGGGGCCTGGGTGTGCCGGTGCACCTTGCGCGCTGGCACGCGAGGCACGTCCTGGCCCAGCCGCGGACGGCCTTCCGGAGGCCATGCCAGACAAACTTGTCGGTGATCAGCCTTTGGGAGGCCCTCGCGCCCGGGTGGGACAGGCCGTGGATGGCGTCAAACACCTGGCGCTGCCAGCCCGTGGGCACGATGGGGCGAGGACGCCCGAGGGAGACGTCGCACAAGAGGGCCGCGCTCGCGCCGTCGAACGCCACCTCGGTGACGCGGAGGCCCGTGACGGCGGTCCGCAAGGCCTGGACGTCGGGGTCAGCGGCCTGGCCCGCTGCCATCCGGGCATAGTCGATGCCGAGCTGGACTGCGTGCGCGACGGCCCGGGAAAGGCAATCCGCCACCGGGTTGTCCTTCCCCGCGACGTGCTGGATGTCCGTCGTGTACTCGGACACGGCCGAGAGGTGACGCTGCTGCCGGGCCGACCACGGCTCGGTGACCTTGCCCATCGCGAAGATCAGCGGCTTGTGGTCGACGAAGGCAGTGAACGCACGGCCCTCGAGCAGATGGCGGAAGTGCCTGACCGCCAAGTGAAGCCCGAGCAACTCGCGGTCGAAGGTACTGTAACGGCGTTCGGGCGGGCGAAGCTGCCGGCTAAAGAACGCCAGCGGTTGCCAAGCTCCACGCACCCATTGCTCGTGCACCGCGCCCACCGCGTAGTCCGAGGCATCGGTGGTGAGGGCGATCGGTGCATCGGGCGCCGGGTGCGCGAGCATGGTGGCGTTAGCAAAAGGCGAGCTTCGCGCCCGTGAACGCCGTGTCCATCTGCTCAGTCCAGGTAACGTCGCCTTTGCCCGGCTTACCTCGGAGAGCTTCGTGCAGGGGGCGCAGGAGCTGGGTGATACGGGGCAGGAACCGATGGTAAAAGTTCACCATGCCCAGGAACTCCTGCAGCCCTCTGATCGTGCGGGGGCGCGGAAACCCCTTCACCGCCTCCACCTTGGCCGGCAGGGGGACGGCTCCGTGCCTGGTGACACGGTGCGCCAGAAAATCGATTATGGTGGCGCCAAACCGGCACTTTGCGGGATTCACAATCAGGCCATGCTGGCCCAGGCGTTCGAAGAGCGTGCGGAGGTGGCGTAGGTGCTCTTCGCGGGACGCGCTGGCGACGAGGATATCGTCCAGGTAGACGTAGACAAAATCCAAGTCACGCAGGACGCTGTCCATCAGTCGCTGGAATGCCTGAGCCGCATTCTTCAGACCGAAGGGCATGCGCAGGAACTCGAAGAGTCCGAACGGCGTGATGACCGCCGTCTTCGGGACGTCCTCCGGCCTGACGGGGACCTGATGGTAGCCGCGTATGAGGTCCACCTTCGAGAAGAAGGACATGCCCGCCAAACGGGCAGAAAAGTCCTGAATGTGGGGGACGGGGTAGCGGTCGGGAGTCGTGGCGTCATTGAGACTGCGATAGTCCCCGCATGGTCGCCATCCCCCGCCGGGCTTCGGCACGATGTGCAGTGGCGACGCCCAAGCGCTCTCTGAGCGCCGAACGATGCCGAGTCGCTCCAGGGTAGCGAACCCCGCTTTTGCCACCGCCAGCTTCGTCGGCTCGAGGCGGCGTGCCCGGGCGTAGACCGGTGGCCCGACGGTGGGGATGTGATGGGCCACCCCGTGCTTGACGGCCCCCGCCGAGAAGGTGGGCCGCGTGAGGGCCGGGAAGCCGGCGAGGAGGCGGGTGAATGCGTCCGCTGCCGGAAGCGTACAGACCAACGTGGCCCGAACCGAACCGTTCGGCAAGCCGCTTGGCAAGCCGCTCGTTGAGCTGGGCAACGCACAAGCGAGCGAGCTGAACGTCTCGGCCTGGACAAGACGTCTGCGCTTGACGTCGACCAGGAGCCCATTAGCGCACAGGAAGTCCGCGCCAAGCAGTGCCATGGGCACGTCGGCGGTGACGAACGTCCATCGGAAAACCTGCCCTCCGAACCGCAGAGAGAGGCAGCGTTTTCCGTACGTACGGATGGGCGTCCCGTTCGCGGCAAGCAGCGCGGGGCCCCCACCCGCGGCGTGCTTGTCTGACGTGCCGGCGGGAACGACACTCACCTGCGCTCCCGTGTCGCACAGGTAACGGTGCCCGGAGAAGGTGTCCGTTATGAGCAGCAGGCTGCTCGAACGGCCGGCGCTCATCGCCACTATTGAGCGCCGGCCCAGGCGTTTCCCGACCTGTTGAAGGAGCATGGCGGATGACACTGCCGAGCTTCGTGGCCAAACTTGGCGTGGAACTAGCACCAGGTGGTGGAGCTGGAGGAGCGCGGCTGGCTCCACCAGGCCGGTGGAGTTGGCGGGTTTCCCCGTGGTGGCGGTTTTCGCCGCGGCGGTGGGCGGGGCGTGGCGGCGGTCACGAGGTGCATATCAGCATGCTGCGTATGCTGTATAAGCTGATGCTGTGGATCAGCAGCATCAGCAGCAGCATCAGCAGCATCAGCCACGAGGGCCGTGACGGCCACGCCGACTCTCGCCCGCGTGTCTGAAGCGGCGAAGTACTTGTCCGCCTCGGCTGCCAATGCTCGGGGTTCCGTTAGCCCGGTCCCGGCCAACGCGAGGCGAACCTGCGCTGGAAGTTGGCGACGGAAAAGCGCCCGGAATAGAGAACCGGGGGCTTCGTCGCCCAACAGTGACAGCATATGGTCCATTCGGACCGACGGGCGCGTGTCACGGAGCTCGGGGAGATCCAGGAGGCGGTCGGCCCGTGCGTCGTCCGTGAGGCCGAACGTGGCTAGGAGTAGCCGCTTGAGTGCCTCGTACTTGTGGCCGTCCGGTGGGTGGCGAAGGACGGACACAACTCGAGCGGCCGTGCCGGGCCCGAGGGAGGCGACGACGTGGCAATAGCGCGTATCATCGCCGGTGAGGCGCCGAAGCTGAAATTGGGCTTCGGCCTGGATGAACCAGACTTCGGCCTGAGCCTCCCAAAATTCGGGAAGTTTGATGAAGTTGGCCATGGCAATGGCGTCGCGTGTGGAAGGATCGCTCCGGCAGATCCAACGTCGAGGGGGTCACCAGTAAAGCGCGGCGTTACGCGCGCTGCTTGCGAGCAAGGAGGAAGCGGACAAGCGGTAACTTATAAGCGTCTTTATTTGAGGAGCTCACTGTAACACTGGCGCGCTCCGGGCTGCGCGCCCGGTGTATATCATGAGGCCACGCCTACCCCTCGGGCGTGGCCACCGCCCACTTGGTGCGCGGAATGATGTCACCACGCCAGTGGGCTTTTGTGTCCGCCACAATTTCATTTTTCATTGTCGCTAGCATAGTTTTAGACTCGGTGGAAAAAAAACGGGAAGAAAATTCGATGAAAGTTTCCGTTTATAGAACGAAATTAATCCTCAAAGGACTGTAACACGCCTTTATCTCCAATCTAACTCACCATCTGATTTCATTTGTATCGATGGTTATAGACTCGGTGTCAGCAATAATTGAGAACATTCACGCAGACACGGGAAAATGCAGATATATTTTTTAAAATCACACCACAATGTATCATATACCGCTCAACATGACACAGACGGCAACATGTCGACAATTATTAAAAGTTCGCTTTTTCTTTTCCGTTAAGATATATTACTTTTCCGTTTGATGACAGTCGTCACAAAAACGTCAACAATGAGGCCAACATATATTTATTTGTTCCTATTACATTCAACATTATTATCCGGAAGTAAATGTTCACATGTTCATTTCACGTGTGCAAAAAACAAACACCATTTCACGTGTGCATGGACGTGTCATTGACATATGTAAAATAAATAAATTAACAGACGGAAAATTGCTGATATTTTTCGTTTGGAGCGATTATACACCGCCCAAAGGAAACTTTTCACTGGGAAACTGAGTGAATTCACTAAGCGAATGTCATCGAATTTCACTGAGTTTCAGGAAATTACCGAGAGATATTTCTTTGTTTTTATTTTATTAGTTATGTGCACGTACACTTTAAACATGTATATATAAAAACCTGAGCGACTTCGTCACCCGCCGTACAAGGACATTCTTTGGATTCTTCGGGGTCGGCGACGTGGACGAATACTGCAGCGATGCGCTAAGAAGCTCCCTCAATGTCCTTAAAGTGGAGAATGACACTGCAGAAAGGGGCATTGCCCTGATAAAGAAATTCAACGAGTCAGTCAGGGACGAACAGCAGAAGCAGCCACAGACGGTGCACCAGCTATGTTGGGATCTGCAAATGGCCTTGTAGGGCTGTGTAAAGCTGACGACCGTTTCCCTGATTTTTGGACATTTCATTGCATCATCCATCAAGAGAACCTGGTGTCTAAGAAGCTGAACTTGGACCATGTCATGAAACCTGTGTGAGAAATTGTGAATTTTATTCGCACTCATGCTCTCAAGCACAGACAGTTCAAAAACCTCATAGCTGAACTGGACGAAGACCTTCCCAATGATCTGCTTCTCCACTGCACTGTGAGATGGCTTTCAAGAGGTAACATGCTTTCCCGTTTTTTGAACTTTTGGACCCAGTGAAGATGTTTCTGGCAGAGAAACATAAGGACTCTCCTGAGCTACATGACCCACAGTGGATGTCACATTTGGGGTTTCTGGTCGACATGCTGCATCATCTGAACAAACTGAATCTAGATCTGCAAGGGAAGTTAAAAATGCTGCCTGACCTGGTGCAAAGTGTTTTCACATTTGTGAACAAACTCAAGCTCTTCCAGACCCATCTTCAAAAGGGAGAGCTCACACATTCCCCCTCCTTGTTGAGGGCAAATGGAGAAGCAGCTGAGGTCACAAAAAGGAGCATTGCACGCTATGCAACACTGGTTGAAAATCTGCAGCAGAGTTTTGGGGACAGATTCTGCAACCTGAAGAAACAACGGCCACAGATCACGTTCCTCATCAACCCTTTCACTGCTGAATCGGATTGTTTAAAAGCCCCCTGAGTGGCAGATGAAGCAGCATCCCAGTTGGAGATGATTGAACTTTCTGAGGATGACAGACTTAAATGTGTCTTGGGAGAAGGAACCACAGGCACAGAGTTTTGGAAAATTGTGCCCACAGACAGATACCCCAGTGTTAAACAGGCTGCACTCAAGCTAATGTCAATGTTTGGATCAACTTACGTCTGTCAACCAGTTTTTTCTACACTGAAACAAGTGAAGTCAAGACATCGCTCTGTTCTTACGGACACACACGTGAAAGAGTTGCTCCGAGTGGTCACAACTGAGTACAAGCCAGACCTGAAAATGATTGTGGAAAACAAAGACTGCCAGGTGTCCCACTGAGGTAATAAACGACCTATGAAAACTGTTAAGCTATGTATTATGATAATTATGACATACCCATAATACATATAATTATTTATTATGTCATCAGGCCTATAAGTTGCTGTTGTAGTGTGAGCATGCAGGTGTCGTGCGGCTCTTTGCAATGGTGTGAGGGCTTTTTTTGGCTCTTTATGCTGAACTGGTTAGCCACCCCGTACTAGATAATGAACAATATTAATATATATACTTACGTCAATAATTGATAGGGTATACTTACAATAAATATTAACATTGGTGAATATTTGTATTTGTTGAATTAATATGCTTATATTCATTTCATTGTGTTATGTTCAATGTTTTACAATTCTTTCGATGTCTTATTAATTTTTATTTTGCAAATAAATCTTCTTCTTCTTCTTAAATGAACTGGAGTAAAATTTCAAAAGTGTGCAGACTGTGCAACCTCGAAATATTACCTGATCTTTCTCAAAATTGGCAGACATCCTTTCCATATCAATAGGAATGAGGGCAAGACCAAAGTCAACAAAAATGTCATATTTTAATTTTAAACCTATAATATGAAACACCCTTTTATATATATATATATATATATATATATATATATATATATATATATATATATATATATACGTATATATATATATATATATATATATATATATATATTTATATATTTATTTATATATATATATATATATATATATATTTATATATTTATTTATATATATATATATATATATATATATATATATATATATATATATATATATATATATATATATATAAATTCCTCCTAACCCATCCATTAGATTCCCGATTTGCAAAAACGTGGGAGTGATAAAAAAAACAAGAAATTGCTTTGCCATTCCCCAAGGGATTTGCTTCAAGAAGAAAAGTGGAACCACAAGGTGGAGAGATTTCGTTTAGGTAATTCATTGCAAAGCACCTCTCGTGATAAAGTAGAGATTTAGTGGACAGCTTTGACTGTATAAAACACCTTTATTTCTCTCTTTATTTAATACAGATTTTACCATTAAGATTTACTGTACTACACCTTGCACATTCTCTGCATGCAGTTGTGCTGACTTATTAAACATAATGTTTTACTTTTTATTACTGCGACTATTGCCATTTTAGCGAGACGTCTAGAAGTTTCATTACTGATCGTCTCTACAAAAGCTAAGGGATGCTTTTCTGCATTTTTATTCTCGTGGATGTTTTTTTCTTTTCTTCTCTCTGTGGTTTCTCAGCTTGTTATTCATGTTTTTGAGCTCTCTACCTGCAGAAAGAGTTGTACTTGACAATATTTAATAACCTTGCATTGAAAAGTTGCTTATTTAACCTTGTACTGTATTACCAGATCCTTTCTTCAGTTCCTGCTGACTAAAGATTGCTCACTTTATAAGGAAATATATCCACAAGGAACTTTAAGGATGAGGCCATGGATAATCATGTCTGCACGACATCAATAGCACATTAATCAAACATATCGTTATCGACTCAATTTCTCTGTGGAGAAGCAGTGGGAAAGAGAACAGCTGATTCCACAAGAGAACATCATCAGGTGATGCGTGTGTGTGTGTGTATACATATATATATATGAATGAATGAATGATCGTTTTAAGGCCATTTTCCCCGCTACGGTGGGGGTTAGCCTTGCGGGCCCCATGACAATCATGGTTCCCTGTTTCAGGCAATGTTTTTATGGCCGGATGCCCTTCCTGACGCCAACCCTTAGTCGCCTCTTACGATGCGCAGGGATACGGTGTCCCGATTCTAAACCGGGGTACACACAGGGATCATTCATCCCAGCAAGCTGGTACTCAATTTGCCGACCTCGGAAGGATGACAATTTGAGTCAACCCCCTTGGTGTTAATTAAACGATTGACCGGGATTCGAACCCAGGATCCTAGGATCCCAAGCCGGCACCCTAACCGCTAAGCCAACACCAGGATATATATATATATATATATATATACACACACACACACACAGTGCATTCAGAAAGAATTCAGACCTCTTCACTTTTTTCACATTTTGTTATGTTGCAGCCTTATGCTGAAATCGTTTAAATTCATTTTTTCCCTCATCAATCTACACTCGATACCCCATAATGACAAAGAGAAAACAGGATTTTAGAAAGTTTTGCAAATTTATTAATAAGAAAAAACTGAAATATCACATTGACATAAGTATTCAGACCCTTTGCCATATGGGGTGAAATTGGGGATGCCCCCTGGACTAAAAATCTTTCTTTTCGGGTATTCTAGCCATGTGCCAAGTTTCATGCTTTTAAGGGAAAAGGCACAATCGATCCGAATTTTTTAGCTAAGCCGCCCAGCTATAAGTATTCATATGAATACTTATGTCAATGTGATATTTCAGTTTTTATTTCAGGGTATCCTTTGCTATGACACTTGAAATTTAGCTCAGGAGCCTCCCATTTCTCTTGATCATATTTCAGATGTTTCTACACCTTGATTGGAGTGCACCTGTGGTAAATTCAATTGATTGGACATGATTTGGAAAGGCACACACCTGTCTATATAAGGTCTCACAGCTGACAATGCATATCAGAGCAAAAACCAAGCCATGAGGTCGAAGGAACTGCCTGCAGAGCTCAGAGACAGGATTGTGTGGAGGCACAGATCTGGGGAAGCCCACAAAAAAATTCTGCTGCATTGAAGGTTCCCAAGAGCACAGTGGCCTCCACAATTCTTAAATGGAAGAAGTTTGGAACAACCAGGACTCTTCCTAGAGCTGGCCGCCCGGCCAAACTGAGCAATCGGGGGAGAAGGGCCTTGGTAACAGAGGTGACCAAGAAGCCGATGGTCACTCTGGCTGAGCTCCAGAGATCCTGTGTGGAGATGGGAGAAGCTTCCAGAAGGACAACCATCACTGCAACACTCCACCGATCTGGGCTTTATGGCAGAGTGGCCAAACGGAATCCTCTCTTCAGTGAAAGACACATGAAAGCCCGCTTGGAGTTTGCAAAAAAGCACCTAAAGGACTCTCAGACTGTGAGAAACAAGATTCTGTGGTCTGATGAAACCAAGATTGAACTGTTTGGCACCCTAACCACTAAAAACACCAGGCATGCTATTAAATATTGTTTGACTATTTTAATAAATATACTCTCAGAAATACACTCGTATCTAAATGATTTATATAATTAACCCATCTCCCTCCATTTCTTCATTTTTTACTCCTTCCACACTGCTTCTATTTAAAGCAAAAACCACAAACAGACACTCCTGTAACCCACAAAAATGCAAATCCAATTCCAGGTGCTGCACGCCCATGCATGTGATGATTGATGCCTGTGGTGATAAAACTTTGCCACATTCATGACGTAACACCCTTTTCATCTCTTAAAAGGAACATAAATACTTTTGTTTTCAGTCTGTTTTTCACAAGCTCAATCCCACTTATTCTATATGCAAAACTGCCAAAATACTTGACTACCTCCACTTCCACTCCCGACCTCCCAATCTTCCATCCTACATAATCTTTCAACTCCTTCCCTTCTCTCCAAACTTGCTCTTCTTCCCAAATCCCTACTTGCCTTTTCTTACCTTTCCTGTATCAATTTATTTTCTCAATTCTATCTCTTGCATCACTCTCGATATTTTACCGTCGCATGAGTGGGCGCGTGAGAACCAGCTTAATGTTTTCTCCCAAGAATAGTATGCTTTGAAATGTACCGGTACCTCACTTTGTTGAGATTACACAGGGTAGTGCATTTGTCTTGTTACACCCAGTTTTATTTTTAGCATTATTATTTACAGTGCAGCCTTCAGCACCCCGAAGAGCCCAGCAGCCAAAGCCTCCTCACGGTCGCCACAGAACAGCAACGTTCTTCTCAGAAAAAATGTCCTTCTTCTCCGCGCCTCTCTCTTGCACTCCCGCTCCGCCCACGTCATCGGGCACCCTCACTGGGGAAGGGGGGTGCGGGAGGGTAGTGTGCCCTTCCGGTCCTGTCGCCCGCTCATCAAGCCATTGTAGCTCCGCCTCCCATAGGTGGGCCTTTGCCTTGTGTCCATTGGAGCGCGAATAGTTTGGCCGGGTGATGTCATACATGGCCGGCTGATGCTATAAACGTTAGGAATGGCCACAGAGGGTAGTATGAACAGGGGAATTTATCCTTAATCCCTACTAATAAATAACATGGCATCACCCCTCTTATGATGCACATTTAATTAAACACAACCTGAAGCTACATTTTCCCTACGTATTACATCGAAATGCTCCTACACGTCACACGGTCCATACTATTTCCTATTCAATCCTATTTTTCCTAAGGTATTCTCTAACCTACCCCCATAAACGTAACAATATTCACGTAAGCCTATTTTCAGTCAACTGCAGGACAAGGGCGTCCCTCATCTGATGTTGGAGACCAATAATAAGCAGGTGACCACCACCTTACAGAAACTACGTGATGTAAACATCCATACAAAACAAGAATGAGATGCCATGAGACCAACAAACTCCGTCATTCTATGCTTCTGTGGGTTACCAAAGATTAACAAGATTTGTTTCCCTTGTTATCCATCATATCCCTTCGAGGAGCACCCACTTACAATCTGGCTGTGTATTTCCCTCCGACTCATGCACTTAACAACCCATTCAGCCCACGACGTAAAGAACGCCAAAGACTTTATTGACATAATCTGAAATCTCAGCCTCGAGAATGATGAAATTATGGTTTCATTTGACGTACTTTCATTGTTCACATCCATATCCGTCGAATTGGCAACGCAGACTTTGAGAACATTACATTACACCAACGACCAAGTGCTAGCCAGCAACAGCTGCCTCAGCTCCAGGCATCTCATGACACTCATTCAGTGTTGTCTCAAATCAACATGAAGGAACTCTAATGGACTAACCAAGTTAGTGACACAATGCTTTGAAGAACATACACAACACAGTGACTCTTCTCCGAGGTTTTGGCTCCATTTATGTCGATGATACATTCGTAATCTTAAGGAAGACAAATGTTGACTGTTTCCATACAAAGATCAACTGAACATGGCAAGCAATGCAGTTCACGTGCAAAACACAACAATCCGGATCGCTCCCATTCCTGGACGTACAACTGTCCAGAGACAGAAATTGTGAGTTATCGACTCCTCTGAATTTGTATTTGATGCCTAATCCCTGTTACTTTCACAATCCTTTCCAAGATTTCACTTCCAGAATCAACATCAACTTCGGAAATTGGGAAAAGGAATAAGTATTTTATCCCAAGATAACGTCATGAATGCAGTTTTGTACTTCTTTCAAACAAAACAAAAAGCTGAAAAACCTTTTGCTGACTGTCGTGTTTAGGTCGTGAAATGTGTTTGACAAAATATTGTCATAATTGGTTTTAAAGAGGGATAAAGAACAAATATTTGTCATGATGGAATGCACCGCACATTCTGCTTATGATAGTGACTCCTCTTTCTACCAAGAATAAAGGTTGTAAAAAGCCTAAGAAAGAATGGTTGTCGCATGATAAATTGTTTTATTTATATGCATTGTGGTTACCTAAACATAGGTGGGCAGGTGATCTAAAGTTGAAAGCGATGATTGCTCTCCTGGATAATTATGTGTTGTGGAAGAGTGCTGGGCACAACCCTTTTGTACAAGTATGGAGGCTCATGCAAGAGTTTAGGACAGTAAAAAGTGAAGGGTCAACAGACAGACTGAAGTCCCTCAAACTCTGGTCAAGCACTCAATGTCGCAGCTTCTATATCTTCCAACAGATAGGAAACAGAATCCTGGCCATCACATCTAAAAGTCACATTCGTGCCACATACTCATTGCAAGTCGCACGTTTCGTTCAGAGGCCTTTTACGGAAGAAATACAATTGTGGACTCAGGATGCAGATTGACGTCACTTCACACGCCACCATCGCCTGGAAGATGGTGGCGGACCTGTTGAACTCTCAATTCAATTAGGATAATTTCATGCCTGCTTGGCCAATGAAACGTGTGGAGAAAAAAGGGAAACCAATGGCTTTTCCTGTGAAAGGCATGCAGCTGCCATTCTCAGGCAATCCGTGAAATCACTTTTGGAAGTGAAGATCTGCCCAATGGCTTTTCACCCAGTCAACGGGCAACAGACGGGAGGTTGAGGGTCAACCACTGGAAACAATTGGGTTCCCTCGGGGTGTCAAGTAAAATCGGGAGTCTCCTGCAATAAAGTCCTTGCCATTAAAATTATGTTCTTTCAAATCTGGTTTATATTACTGGTTAATGAGATTGCACCATTAACAGGGTAATTCATGTTCATCATGCCGATGTCTGATCCACATCCCAGCACTCAACAGTTACAAGTCATGCTACTATTATTACACAGCGTTGGTACTGTTATTATACAGCTGGAACTCCAAGCAAGGAAGTTGGCCAATGCACCATGTTAACATTCTTCCAAAGTTCCAAAGTTAACGTTCTCTATGAAAAAGAACAATAGTAACATTGTGGTGTAGACATTGCGATGGAACATCAGCAGCTGCAAGAGCATTTTTGTATTCAATTAAATCAGTTACTTTTCCTAAACATATCCCCTTCCAAAGATTTATTTTCATGGTAAGTGTACATGCAGATAGTGATTATAATAATAATAGAAAAATATGATCATTTCAAAAAGCCTTGTTGATAATAACTGTACGACAGTACTGGCCCAACTATGGTATTGAGGCCCTCATAGTCTAACTATCATGAACCATAAGCATATAGCACTCTTTCTATATCTATAAAAGCTTTCACCTGTGCTTGTCGTTGTATGTCGTGATTTGAAAGCATTAAATGTTGCTAAGGTGAGAGAATAGGCCTAGTGGTGGCTTAATGGTGAAGGTGGCTGGCTTAAGATCTTAGGGTCTGGAGTTTGAGCCCCTGTTGTGCCATTGAAATCTCTTATCTTCCCCCATCCAAAACCTTGATCTCTTCTACCCCCGTTAATTCACCCCAAATCCACTTTTTTTTTTTTGATATACCGACTTTTTTCTTTCCTGGAAGTTCCAGCAGTGTCCATGTGTTTTATACTTAACCCCACCTTTCTATGCGTCCCCACCCCAAGCCCTCTCCCTCCCACAGATCTTCCGTTGTCCGTGTTCTGTGCTGTTGTACTTATGTGCTTACCTCTTTCTCCCCATATTGTCTCCTGCTCCCTTTATTGTATGTTTTGTGTGTCCATTTGCTTTTTTTGTGATTAATGTTAGCTCTTACATGAGCCTCGATCTTGTATACAAAAAAAAATACAGAATAATAGGAACAGGTGGGTTGACTCAGCCTGTCATCCTTCCAAGGTTGGAAAAATGAGTACCAGCTTTCTGGATGAGTGGCGACCCTTCCAGGATTGTACTCCTTAGCCAATGAAACTGCATCGGCATCCCTATGCGCCTCACAGCATGAAAAGAATGGTCGTTATTTATTTAAGGTGAGAGAATGGCATGCAAGTGCCAGGTCTGGTTGACTATAAGCAGTCTTCACACAAAAGTGTTTTTTTTTTTTTTTTTTTTTTTTTTTTTTTGTATACTGAATTGAGGCTCGTGAAAGAGCTAACATTTATTTCACAAACAAATCAACCAGACAAACAAAATATATAAAAGGAGGGAGTGGAAGACAAGATGGGGAGAGAAGGGGAAGTACACAAACACAACACAGGCAGATGTGTGGGAGGGTGAGGGCTTGGGGGGAGGATGCGTGGGAAGGGGGGGAGGAGGGTGGGAGAAGTATAAAACACAAGGAGACTAAGGACTTCCAGGACAGAAGTTGGTATTTCAAAAAAGTGGATTTGGGGTGAAATTAGCGGGGGTAGAAAAGATCAAGGTTTTGGATGGCGGAAGATAAGAGATGGTGGTGAACAGCTGTTTTAAAGACCTGGAGGGTGGAGTGGGATTGAAGAGAGTGAGGGAGTTTGTACCAGAGGCGGGAGAAAAGAGGAATGAAGGAGTGAAGGTGAGCAGAGAGTCTTGATTTTGGCAGTTTAACCATAAGAGGGTTGCAGGCAGATCTTGTGCGACCTGTAGGAATATTTGGGGGACAGAGCCCAGAGAGAGATGGGGCGGGGGGCAAGGCCAGAGAGGAGTCGGTAGAAGACGGAAAGACCACCAACCTGCCTGCGGTGAGTGAGTGAAAGGCCCTTGGAGTTAGCTTCATCGCGGGAGATTCCAATGATTCTGAAGGCTTTGGTCTCAACAGCGTGAAGACGAGCTAGGTGTGAGGCAGGAGCACCATCCCAGAGGGGAGAGCAGTATTCCATTGAGCTGGGGATGAAAGCCTTGTATGTGGTGAGGAGCTCAGGTGTGCCAAGGAAGGACTTCGCACGACGGAGGATGCCCAGTCGGCGACTGGCTTTGGAGGCCAGATTTGAAATGTGGTTTTCCCAGGAAAGATCATGGCAGATAGTGAGACCCAAAAGCTTGAGTGACAGAACTTTTTGGAGAGGAATATTCAGAAAGTGGATGGGAGGGTTGACCAGTCGGTCTTTTCGGAGAGACATCATAAGAGTGTGAGATTTGTCAGGATTGAAAGACATGTTCCACTTGTTTGCCCAGTCTGTGATTTTGTCCAGGTCTGCAGAGAGTGAGGAGGCTGCAGAGTGCCGATCTGAGGGATGAGGAATGGAGCGACAGAGAGTAGAGTCATCAGCAAAGAGATAGAGAGGATTTTCAAGAAAGTCAGAGAGATCATTGATGAAGACCAGAAAAAGCAAAGGGCCCAGAACACTGCCTTGGGGAACTCCAGCCTGAACAGGAAGAGGAGATGAGAGAAACCCATTCAGGGCCACACGTTGACTACGACTAGAGAGGAAGTCCACCAGCCATGCGTGGAGATTTCCATGGATACCAAAGGAAGAGGGTCTGGTGAGCAGAGCGGGGTGCCAGACCGTATCGGAGGCACGTGATATGTCAAGGGAGACAGCTCTAATTTCCTGTTTGGCATTGAGGACCTCTATCCATTGTTGAGAAAGCAGAAGCAGCATGTCCTGAGTAGAGTGACCAGGTCTGAAACCAAATTGATTATTATCAGAGATCAAGCCATTGGAGAAGAGGAAAGATTTCATATCTGAAGCAATGATGGATTCCATGACTTTGCTGATAATTGGGAGAAGGCTGATTGGTCTGTCGTTGCTAGGATCTGTTTTTGCACCTTTTTGTGCAAAGTGGTGATGTTGGCTGATTTCCAAGCAGATGGCAGATGACCTTGGGCAAAGGCGAGGGTGAAGAGAACAGAGAGAGGGAGGGAAAGAGTGGAAGAACAGGATTTTAGGACCCGTGGGCTGATGCCGTCAGGTCCAGTTGCAGAATCAGAGTCGAGGGTTGACAGAAACTTTTCCACCTTGTCAGGAGGAAAGGACACAGAGTCCAGGAGCAGCTGGCTACGACTGGGTACGGTGGGTACAGAGAGGGATGGGTTTGGGACACAAGATTTAGAGGCAAACACAGAGTTGAGGCATTCAGCTTTTTCACGTGCGGAGTCAGCCGTGTAGCCATTTGAGGTGAGGGAGGGGATGGAGGGGGAACAAACACCAGAAACAGATTTGACCAGACGCCACCAGGATTTGGAAGAGGCAGACAGATAAGAGAGTTCGGTCTTGAGAACGGAGAGATATTGTTTCCTGGCTCTCCTGAGGGTGGACACACACTTGTTTTGGGCTTTGTGAAAGGAAATGAGATTTCCTTCCATTGGATTTGCTTTCCAGGAGACGAAAGCAAGTTGTTTCTGTGCAACAGCCTCACCACAAGATTTCGTGTACCATGGACGGGAGGAAGGGTATGACAACTGAAGACGAGATGGGATAAATCTGTGCATGAGAGAGAGCAATTTACTTTGGAAGAATTCCCAGGATGAGTTGATGTCAGAGGCTGTAGAGATGGGAGACCAGTCCAGATGATTGATGGCTGCTTGAAGACCGTGCCAGTTGGCCTGAGTGAAATGCCAGACTCGTCGACACTGAGGAGGCTCTTTGAGAATGGTCAGAGAGATGTCCACTTTAACAAGCACATGATCAGATGAGCCGATTGGAGCAGAAGAAGAGCAGCAGACATTTTCAGGGAAGTTAGTCATAACCAAGTCCAGAAGAGAAGATGCTCCGTTGACTGAGATCCGGGTCGGGAAATTGACAGATTGTGTCAGTCCCAGTGAGTCGCAGAAGTCCTTTGCTGAAGAGCCATGGCTGGTGAGAGAGGTACCCACACCCAGCCAACTGGCATGGTGACAATTGAAATCACCACATATGAGGAAGAGAGAGTTGGGATGGGTAGATAGAAGTTGGTCCATATTATCAGACAGTGAGATGTAGATGGAGTCATCACCGTTTGGTGGACGGTACAACACACATATGAACAAAAGGTGGGAGCGAAGGGGAAGCCGTAGCCAAAGGTATTCCTGGGGGTGAGGTGGAGATAGGGCAGTGCAGGGCGAGTGAGGAAGAGTTTTTTTTATAAAGATAGCAACCCCACCTCCAGGACGAGGCTCAGGTCTATCATACCGGAGGAGGGAGTAACCTGGGAGAGATACCAAGGAATCAGAGACATCATGAAGGAGGAAAGTTTCTGTTAAGCAGATCACGTCTGGTTTGTCAGAAGCAACCTGTATGGAGAGATCAGTCAAGTTTGAGCGAAGGCTCCGGATGTTTGATGTCCATACCGTTAATGAAGAGGAAGGGGAAGCATCGGATACAGAACAGGGGGGGGGGGGTAGAGTAAGATGTGGAAGAGGAGGAAGAGGTAGCGAGAGCTGTTGAAGGTGTGTCAGAGATTTCAGAATAGCTTGGAGAAAGGGAAGAATGGGGCTGACAAAAGGTTTGATGGTGATTGGGTGAGGCACAGTGAGGTGTTATTTGAGGAGGGGGAAGAGCGAGGCAGAAGGTTGGGGGAGATGAAGGTGAAAGTTTGAAGGGGGAAGAAGCGGGGAGGACGCTTTGAGGAGGAGGGGTGAGAGGGGAGTCTCGGAGGGGAGGAGCGAGGGAGAGTCTCGGAGGGGAGGGGTGTGGGGGGAGTTTAGGAGGGAAGAGGCAAGGGGGGAGATTTGAAAGGGATGGGCGATGGGGAAATTTGGAGGGGAGGGGCAAGGGGGAAGATTTGAAAGAGATGGGTGATGGGGAAGATTTGAAGGGGAGGGGTGATGGGGAAGTTTTGGAGGGGAGGGGTGATGGGGAAGATTTGGAGGGGAGGGGTGATGGGGAAGTTTTGGAGGGAAGGGGGTGATGGGGAAGATTTGGAGGGGAGGGGTGAGATTGGATTTTGAAAAGTGCACGATTAATGGGAAACGAACATGGATTGCAAAATGAGTTTCTTGAGACCTTCGAGTCAAAAATCGTTTGAGAATGCTGAAGGAGGGGAGGAGTGTAGGAGAGTTTCGGGAATGTAGAAAAAAGGAACTGTAAGAGATGGAATTTTTTTTTGGAATGAATAGATTTGGTGAGCAAGTCAAAAGCATCCTTTATCGAAGAAGAAGAAAAAGATGTTATAATATACGACAGAATACAGCTCTTCAGGGGAAAGTTTAAACATTTTTAACAACGTGATCGAAGAACGAACGAACAAATAAGAACAACGAATAAATGAATAAGAACAGAGAAGGAAATGTTTTTTTTGGTTGTTTTTTTTTGAGTTGAGATTTTAAACAAGGAAGTATGGGGTGAAAGACTGGGACAAAAAACAGAGAACGAAAGTAATTGCAGCGCAATCGACAGACCGCTGAGAGAAAAACAAAGCTTCAAGGTCGGACACGGTAGCCTACTAGGCCTCAGAATACGCGACATGAATTAACCGACGATTTTGTATACAGGTATGAAAAAATTAACATCGAGAATCTTACTAAAGACACACCATAGGTACACACACCGAGAGATAGATACAGTTTCGACAAAAACACAATGGTGAAAAATTACTTAACTTCGAAAGCGTGAGCGCATGGACAGCTTCGAAAAGACGTTGAGGAGTTTGTTTTTGTATGTACATATATGTCTGGTACATATATGTCTGTGTCTTTCTATATAGTACATGTACATGTAGGCAAATATGTTTGAGTGGTATTTTACAAACCGTGTTTAGTATGTAGGTACATATTTAATTGAAGTTTTATGATTATGAGCAAGCATCACCGACCTCCTGCTCGATATCAATTAAGCATTTTTAATATTTTATTTTATTTTATGGACGCGTTAACTGTTTTTACGTAAATTTTCATTTTGATTTTTATTTCACAGTTTACAGTGATATAAATTACAATCTTAAAATGCTAGCTATTGATTGAGTTTTTTTTTTTGTTGTTTACGTTTTTTTACGTACATTTTCATTTACGGATGATTTCCGATGGTTCTGAGATTTTTCCCGGTGTACTGGCTTCGATGTCCATTGGCACGCCAAATTTCAGCTTTCTGCGACACCCAGAAGGTACAGAACATTAATATCAGTCAGTCAGTGGTTAGAAAGAGTCCTCCCCCTCTCCCCTTCCCTCCCACTCCTACTCCCCTTCCCCTTCTCCTCTCCCATTCATTGCCCTCCCTTCCCCTTCCTTCCCCTCCCTTCTCCCCTCCGCCCTTCCCTTCTCCTTCCCACCTGCTCCCTTCCCTACACCTCCCCCTCTCACCTCCCTCCTTCCTTCCCCCTCCCCTTCATTTCCCCTCCCCTTCTCTCCCTCCCCCCTGGCATCCCCACTTCATATTCCTGCCAAAAAGCAACTCTGCGTTGCCCGGAATTTTTTGGGTACTTTTGCTAGTCATCAATAAAGAGGAGTGAGCCAGTTCCTGAAGCAGCCTTGCTTCACATATGAGATACTATGCGTTGGATCATGTGCAGTTCCTTCCTTTCTCCACACTTTTGCCTTTCCATCACTATAGTAAAAGTTTACCTTGGTCTCATCTGTCCATAAAACTTTGTTTCAGAACTCTACTGACTCACCTCTGTACTTGGTGGCAAATTCTAATCTGGCCTTTCTATTTTGGTGCTCATGAGAGGTTTGCATCTTGCGGTGTAGCTTTGTAATTCTGCTGTCATAGTCTTCTGCGAACGGTAGATTGTGATACTTTCACACCTGTACTCTGAAGGATGTTGTTGATATCACTGACAGTTTTTTTTGGGTTTTTCTTCACAGCTCTGATGATTTTCTGTCATCAACTGCAGTTGTTTTCCTTGGCTGACCTTGCTGTTGTCTATTGCTGAGTACACCAGTAGTTTCTTTCCTCCTTTTCAAGATATTCCAAATGGTTGTATTTGCTCTGCCCAATTATTGTGCTATGGTTCTAAATTAATTATTCTGTTCTTTCAGCTTCCAAATTGCTTGCTTTTCTTTCATAGATAGTTCTCTGGTTTCCATGTTGTTTTCTGCCTCCTGACTCTGAAGGCAGACTCCCAAGGCAAAAGCAAAGGCTAAAACTAAGACGAGACATTCACAGCTCTTTAATGTGTGAAAAATCAATACAACAAAAAACACCTGAGCAACAAGAAACTCCTGCCAGTCATGTGTTGCAATACATGGAACATGTGCTTTATATTATGTATGTGTATACTGTATGTATATATATATATATATATATATATATATATATATATATATATATATATATATATATATATATATATATATATATATATATATATATATATACAGTGGAACCTTGACTTACGAGTTTAATTCGTTCTGTGACCGAGCTCGTAACTCAAATTGCTCGTATCTCAAATCAAATTTCCCCATTGAAATGCATTGAAATGCTATTAATCCGTTCCAGCCCGCCAAAAACCACACCAATTTTTAAAAAAATATACAGTATATATAAAAATATCTCGCGCTTTATATTTCACCTATATGCAGCATACAAGTTGGCAGGATGGCCTGGACTGGAGGTACGCACACTTGACTCTAAAGTCTAAACTGTCCAGCCTGGGTTTGAATCCCGACCCAGCTATAACCTGTCATGGGTGAATCACAGGCAGGGTGATTCATCAATGTGTGTACCGCTAAACTGGGCGCCCCGTTTGCGTCCCATTAGTTGTTGGATGTTAAGGATCTCACCGTGTTTTCCACAAAGAGAAGGCGAGCTATCGCCGGCACTCTGAACAAGTTGTGGCCTGGCATGCTCTTCTCCTCTGCCGTTATATACGTCCTCCTCGGCACCTCGCTCATGTTTTTCGACGATTGCGTGTTTTATATCCAAGCACAAGTTTTATATAAAACACGACGATTGCGTGTTTTATATCCACAAGTTGTGGCCTGGCATGCTCTTCTCCTCTGCCGTTATATACGTCCTCCTCGACACCTCGCTCATGTTTTTCGACGATTGCGTGTTTTATATCCAAGCACATCATCCTCTTCTTCTTCTCAGTACCGTGTTTTCCACAAAGAGAAGGCGAGCTATCGCCGGCACTCTGAACAAGTTGTGGCCTGGGATGCTCTTCTCCTCTGCCGTTATATACGTACTCCTCGGCACCTCGCTCATGTTTTTCGACGATTGCGTGTTTTATATCCAAGCACAAGTTTTATATAAAACACGACGATTGCGTGTTTTATATCCACAAGTTGTGGCCTGGCATGCTCTTCTCCTCTGCCGTTATATACGTCCTCCTCGGCACCTCGCTCATGTTTTTCGACGATTGCGTGTTTTATATCCAAGCACAAGTTTTATATAAAACACGACGATTGCGTGTTTTATATCCACAAGTTGTGGCCTGGCATGCTCTTCTCCTCTGCCGTTATATACGTCCTCCTCGACACCTCGCTCATGTTTTTCGACGATTGCGTGTTTTATATCCAAGCACATCATCCTCTTCTTCTTCTCAGTACCGTGTTTTCCACAAAGAGAAGGCGAGCTATCGCCGGCACTCTGAACAAGTTGTGGCCTGGCATGCTCTTCTCTGCCGTTATATACGTCCTCCTCGGCACCTCGCTCATGTTTTTCGACGATTGCGTGTTTTATATCCAAGCACAAGTTTTATATAAAACACGACGATTGCGTGTTTTATATCCACAAGTTGTGGCCTGGCATGCTCTTCTCCTCTGCCGTTATATACGTCCTCCTCGGCACCTCGCTCATGTTTTTCGACGATTGCGTGTTTTATATCCAAGCACAAGTTTTATATAAAACACGACGATTGCGTGTTTTATATCCACAAGTTGTGGCCTGGCATGCTCTTCTCCTCTGCCGTTATATACGTCCTCCTCGACACCTCGCTCATGTTTTTCGACGATTGCGTCTTTTATATCCAAGCACATCATCCTCTTCTTCTTCTCAGTACCGTGTTTTCCACAAAGAGAAGGCGAGCTATCGCCGGCACTCTGAACAAGTTGACGACAGAGATACTGTACTTGCACGGCAAGATAACCAAGTGACCAGAACCCACCTGGCGTCGTAAACTCAAAATAACCAACATGCGAAAACAAAAATGCAGCGCTATACGACAGAGATACTGTACTTGCACGGCAAGATAACCACGTGACCGGGTGGCGAAAGCTCGTAACTCGGATCTCGGCTCGCATCTCAAAGCAATAAACCGCCCGAGCGACGGCTCGTATCTCGAAAAACTCGTAAGTTGGGGCACTCGTAAGTCAAGGTTCCACTGTATATATATATATATATTGTTGCGGATATGAGATTGGCATCCATCCATATCCGCTTGTAAATATTCCCCTATTTCCTCCATACTTCCCAACTATCCCCAATCCCCCATTCCCTAGTCCCATTTTCTGTAAACAACACTCTGTAGACCCGACCTCCCCCTATTTCCCCCATTAAATGTCGCATCCAGGTCCACCGCATCTCACGTAGACAACTATAGGACATCTTGCTAGTTATTCTTAGTCTATGTCAGTTAAGGACTCGTTTCCATTAATTGTGACTCTTCGTTGCACCAGAATGTGATTGTATGGCACCGTTAGGAAGTTTAGGACCTCCCAATACCTCCCCGCAGCTCTTCCTCACGGTTCAGCAACAACAACAGCAACAGCAACAACAACAACAGCGGCGGCGGCGCGGGGAGTGTGCGTCCTCACTCCGGCTTGGTTGGTGGGGGGTGTTGGGAGGGCACCATGCCTTTCCAACGAGCCGCCATCGAGCATGTGCTCGACGGGGTTACCAAGTAGGGGCTCGCTGTCAGCTCCTCGTCAAGGGCGGAGCCCGGTAACCCCCCGCATCCAATAGAAGCGGCGGACCTATCCCATCTGGGGCGGAGCCAACGAGCCGAGGGCGTGTCACTCCCCGCTGAGCATGCGCAGGAAGAGGGAGGTGACATCAGATGCGCCCTGAGCTGAGAGAGAGAAGGACGCCACCTCCGAGCGCTGCAATACCTCCCCGCATCTCTGGACCGGACCGTGTTTGATTCTGCCCCTGAGCCAAGGTGCACCTTGTGCTATCGACTGCCTGTCCTTCCCTGCCATCAATCCCTATGTAAGTCAGTCTTGTTCCGTTTGTCTGTGGTCTGTCTGGGATAGATAAGATTGTGTCTAAGTGCCTATCTCTTCTGTGTCTTTACCTCATTGCCTTGTAATCTACCCCCTTTTCTCCCCCACTAATTATATCCTCCTCCAGAGGTCTTGAGAACTGTACCCCTTGCGTCGTTTCATTTATCCCAGTCGTTGTGTCCTTTCCTTCATTGATTTAGCGTAGCGCGATTTGGCCAACGTTCGAGTGGAATCGGGTGAGTTGGGGGTAATCGGGTAAACTGTGCGAACACGGCGGCCATTCCGCTCGGCCCATCATAACATCTTAAGCCGTGTCCGTAACAATATATATATATATATATCTATATCATTATAAAATTGAAATCTTGCGTGTTTGTATGTAACATTCGATCGGTCCGGGGGCGTGGCTTACCCCTTTGAGAGAGTAGTAATATCCACCATTTTATTAACTCGCATAGCTTTGAGGCCTGTTTTGTAGGCCCGTGGTGTCTTGCTCTCTCTCTCAGTTTTATTTCAAATCAAATTCGATATATCATTACATTTTTCACAGTCGCTAACATAGTTTTAGACTCGGTTGAAAAAAAACGGGAAGAAAATCCGATGAAAGTTTCCGTTTATAGAACGAAATGAATTCTGAAAGGCTTGTATCTTCAAGGCCATTGAGTCTGTTTCACGCCTTTATCTTCAATGTAAGTCGCCATCTCATTTTTAATTTTTATCGATGGTTTTAGACTCGGTAAAAGAAATAATTGAGAACATTCACGCACACACGGGAAATTGCAGATATATTTTAAAAATCGCGGCACGTTGATATACGAAAATACACCGCCTAAAATAACAGGCATACAGTATATATCTTCGTTATTTCATTCAACATTATTACCCGGAAGTAAAATATGTTTCAGGAAATTACCGAGAGATATTTCTTCGATTTTTTTTATTACTTATATGCGCATACACTTTAAATAGGTTTATTTGAAATCTTTAATTTTCACAATGTAATTTATTTGTCATTTGATAATCGGCAAAACGATAGCACAAACACAATACTATTTGCAGGAAGAATGTCGTATCAACCCTCCGACGGCGCTACGGACGCGGACAACGAATCACACCTCACGTCTATAGTGCAGCGGCATAGCAAACCAATTGTGCATTTTGTGATGGAAGCACCAAATTTGGCAGAATGATAGAATATTATATGGAGAACATTTTCAGATATGGAACCACTTTGGAATTCACCCCAATGTGGCCGCCATATTGGATTTCAAAATGGCGGCTTTAAAATCTTTAATTACAAATATTTCTGGTTCTATACCAGCTACAGCCTTGATTTTAGTGTCTGGATGTACAAACTTGAGGTCAAGGAATTGAATGGTTCTACTTAGAAGTTGATTTACTGACGCCATATTGGATTTGCACTCATCTCTTGCAGTTGCTCTTTCGTTGTATATGTCATATGCACGATGCTGCAGTATGTGTAGGGCAGCAACAGTTACTTGGTGGGCGCGTCTTGTACGGCTGACGTGAGCTGCACGCAAGAAGGTGTCTGCTGTGCCAGCTGTTGCTATCTCTGCCTGAACCAATGCCTGTGTCCAACCGCTGTCTTGCAGCCAGTCTCCTGCTGTCTTCAAAGCTGCCATCTCTGTGTGTAGACCACCCAGCATGACCACAAAGAGATCTTCACCATGTGTGTCTGGCCAGTTCCATTGCACCTGCTTGGCGATCGCATAAAGTGGTTGGTCCAGTGTGACGACGGGTATCTGTCCAGGGTTTAGCTCATTGATCGCTGCTTTCACGACATCCATGGCATGGCGGATCATTGCCACTGAGTGGGCTTGGTCATGGAAGAGGGGAAGCAAGGCAGTGGGTGTGACTGTGATACTAGTATCCTTGGCCGATTGGTTCTCTGCATGATGTGCAGCCCAAGAAATGTTTCCTGGATTCTGTGTGTCACCACTGTCACATGCATCCTTCACAGTCTGGAGCCACCTCTTCTCTTTATCCAGTTCAGCTTGTGCAGGATTCCTCTGCAGCGACGCCTGGGTTCCAGCTGGTACAGGGTGGCTTTTGGCAAGTGAACTAACTGGTTGTACATCTGTGTAATACCGTGGAAGGTCCTCCACAGTCTTGACATTTGAGACACCCCCGATGATGACAATACCTCGGTCTGTGCCTTGATTGTCATAGTCTGGATGTTGTATCAATGAAATACCAGTTCCGTGGAAGGAGTCGTGTGCTGTCGTGGAACTGGGATTGTGGTCTATATTATCCACAGCTGATGTGGTGAACACTCCACCGCGGAGCTTTGGGGGACAGACCACCTTCTCCGCCCGAAAGCGCTGACAGACCCCGTTCCCCAGCTCTGCAGAGATCCGTAGCACTCTATCATAGGCAATGCTGATCCCTAGTCCAGATAATGTGTCAACCAGTTCCCTCTTTCTCGTATGGGCATGAAGCATCAAGCCAAGATATATTGGCAAAGGAGTCTCTTGACTAATGCTGTGTCGTACGTCTGTGCCTGCACCTCTCCTCTCATGCTTCACACTGTTGTATTTGAGAAGTTGAGCTATTGTCACAGACGCCGATGCCGATGACTGACATGCCTGATCTTTGATGCCTGCGCCCTCTAAAATCATGGAGACCATTGTCAGCAGCAGTTGTGGCACAGACTCTTCTTGACATTTGTTTGAGAAGGACCCATTGAAAGGCTGAGATGACTGGAACATATCCTTCCTTATAATCCCTGCAGCTCGTGCCAGGTGCACAACATCACTGTCAATATCATGTTGACATGCCTTGGCTAATGCACTGCCAATGTCTTCCTGAAACACCAGCAGGACATCTCTTCCCTGCCTGTGCTCCTGCAGATCAGGGAAGTGTGCCAGGATACGCTCCTTGAGTCTGGTTGTATGGACTCGTGTTTCCAGCACAACTCCGAACTGTTCCATTCTCATTGTGTAGAGCTTGGTGAGGTCTGCCATTTTGAATACAGGAGCAGTGTCTTCTTCTTTAGCAGTTTCCTCTATGTACGTTACCAGTTCAGCAAGGACTATTGCTGAAATGACATCTACCGTGCTCTGGCTTTGCTCAGCAAGCTTTTTTGCTGCCCTCACGCGGTTGTATAGGGATGTCAAACATTTCTTATGGTACTTGGCCTCTCTTGCGACCATGTCCCCAGCACTCAGTTGGGCTAACAAAGTGGTATCCTGAAGAAACTCTGCAGCCTTGCGAACGTGTTTATCTAGTTCCAATGTCGCTGCTTGATGAAACTCCAAACCAAGCTCTTGCTGGCAGAAGAAGCACAAATTGTCGCATATGCTATCAACACAAGCTGCCTGAGACCTAGTAAGCTTGTACTTATCTGTGATTGTACTGGGGATAGGGCTTCCCTCTGAATGACTTCTCTTCTGTACCCGCTGTAGCTTGGTAGTGTTATATTTCACCCTGCATGACTTGTGCCACTTGGCTTGGTGGGCAGCTAGAGTGGCAGCTATCCCTTGGCCTTCATCCAGTCGTTGCAAGTCCACGTCTTGTGGCAGCTTGCCTAGTTTATTGAATGCTGATAGATTGTCTTCAAGTGTCTTGTATCCAGCACCTGCATCAGTTCTTTTCGTGACAGCAGGACACTGTAGGGACTCTCCTATATCAACTTGACACAGAACACAGAGTTCCCAGTCCAGTGGCGTCTTTGGCGTTGAAGTTACATGCTTGGTAACATGAACTAACTTGAACTGCTTCGACATGATTGAAACCTGGATGGAGCAAACAAACAAAAAAGTCGTTTAATTAGGGGTTAATCAACGGACCAGCATGTTTTATCTACAGGACAATACACGACCCCCCCTGAAATTTGACACCAAATGACCTCTTTTAGGGGTATTTTTGGCTGAAATTTTCAATTTTTTCACTCCCCAGACCCCTAGATGTTCCCTTGAGCTCAGAATCGCCGCTGTAATGTGTCTACTGATGTTAGAAAAGATATAGGGTGAATGGGGCAATAATTGTGCCTGTAGGATTTGTTTCCACCACCCCCCCTAAGGGTTACAGATTTTTAAAGCCGCCATTTTGAAATCCAATATGGCGGCGACCTTGGGTGAATTTCAAAGTGGTTCCATATCTGAAAATGTTCTAAATATAACATTCTATCATTGTGCCAAATTTGGTGCTTCCATCACAAAATGCACAATTCTTCTTAAATTTTTGCTATGCCGCTGCACTACTATGGACGCGAATAGCAACATCCGCACGAATCAGTCATCAATGATTTTCATTGACGCGCCTGGAGGCACAGGGAAGACGTTTCTTATTAACCTGATTCTCTCTAAAGTGAGAGCGAGTGGAGAAGTTGCCCCCTGCGGTGGCCTCATCTGGCATAGCTGCTACCCTCATGCCTGGTGGAAGAACAGCGCACTCAAGGTTCCAAATCCCTCTGACACCGAGGGAAGATGGCGTATGCAACATCGATAAAAATTCCACTATCGCAGACCTCTTTCGAAGTACAAAACTCATCGTGTGGGATGAGTGTCCTATGATCAGGAGAGAGAGTTTCGAGGCTGTGGATCGCACGTTGCGTGATGTATGTGACAAAGACGAGCCTTTTGGAGGGATCTTGACGATATGCTGTGGTGATTTCCGTCAACGTGATCGGAGATAAGGGCCGAAATCACGTGTCACAGGTAAGTGATTTAGAACGCTGGAGAGGTGAGCCTTATGGCTTGCTGGCCCAAATAATCTCCCTGATGATGTCCAGCATTCGCTTTAGTTCTATTCTCATATCTATTCAAACTGACATTGACCCAACGGGTCATGGGTCGTCTAGGGGTAGCATCATCATCATCATCATCATTGGCTGAGGGGTCACATCATTGGCTGCGGGGTGGCATCATTGGCTGAGGGGTCTTCTCCTCACTGCTCATTACTAAAAACTGCTCTTCTATGTGAGGATTGATAAATAAAAGCAATTAGAACCAGTAAATTTAGTTTTATATGGCATTTTGCCTCTCTATTAGAAAGTGTGAGAAAATTATATATCTTCACCATAGGTTGACCTTTGACCCCCACTGTAACCATGGTAACCCCTTAATTATATATAATAACATTGACCCAACGGGTCATGGGTCGTCTAGTATATATATATATATATATATATACACACAATGGGGGGACTCAACAGAAACGAGCCTTTTAACGGGACTCAACATAAAAAGTGCTGTTGGTCTACAATGGTGAAACATATATACATAAAAATACCAAAAAATAAAGGCTGACCTTCTGTATTCTTGCCTCATATTCATCTTTTGATCTCAAATGCAAAGGTGTTGAATATCTATCTATAATTCCAGTAATCTCTGTGTGTATGTGTGTCTGTGTGTCTGTGACCGCTGTTTCTCGACAACCACGGGTCCGATATACTTGAAACTTGCCAGGTATATTGCTGGGGACCCGAGGATGTGCCTTTTCAAGGTTTCATATTAATCGGACAAGTAGTTACCGAGCTATGGCGATTTAGCCGTTCGCCGTTCGCTTTGGCTTTGCGAATGGACCAAACCATTTCATGTAAATAGAGGGGGGGGTTCTGTGGTCGTTGCGAATGAACCAAACCATTTCATGTAAATAGAGGGGGGGGTTCTGTGGTCGTTACTGCCACGTGGTTTCAAAGTTTTTTTTTGTTGTTGTTTGCACGCATGTTTTTTTGCACGCACGTACGGGCACCCACGTACGGGCACGTCCTAGTATAGCAAATTTGACTTAACTGTACCAATACTTATGCAGGGCACCAAAAGTGACATATATATATATATATATATATGTAGATATATATCTACATATATATGTATATGACTATGTAGATATATATATATATAGAAGACATCGGCCATTATAAAGCTCGCAGTGTTAGTGTGAGAAATCTCTGAGGTTATCCCGGAGACTCAGTAGCTCAGTGGGCTGTCATCGCGTAAGTGATGAGGTTCCTGGGTTTGAGTCCCGGGTTGAGTCAGAAATTTTTCACACAAGCCCCATGCAGGAATTTACTTCCTGTTTCTTATATATCGTTTTGGGGTATACTTACACATTGTAAGCAATCTCCATACGTGGGTGCATTATAAATAGAAGCTTTATGATTATAGGCAAGCATCACCGACATCCTACAAGATATCAATTGAGGTTTTTATTTCACAGTTTAGTGATATAAAGTATAATTTTCAGATGTTTAGATATCAATTGAGCCTTTTTTTTAACGGATGCATTTACGATTAAGATTTTAATTTGCAGATGCTTTCTGATGGTTCTGTGATTTCTACCGGTGCATTGGCTTCGATGTCCGGCTGCACACAAAATTTGAGCTTTCTACATCACCCGGAATGTATTGAACATTAATATCGGTTAGTCAGTCAGTCAATCAGTGGTTAGAAGGACCTTTTATATATTACATATATAAAATTATATATATATATATATATATATATATATATATATATATATATATATGTTTTTGTATATGTATATATTTTTGTATATGTATATTGTATATGCATATGTATATGTATATGTATATTTTTGTATATATATATATATGTATGTTTTTGTATTGTATGTAACGAATTTGAGAAGTGTAACGGTTTTGAGAAGTGTAACAATTTTGAGAAAGTGTAACGAATGTGAAAAGTATGGTTTTGTTGTGTGTAACACCCTCGTAATGTAAATAATGGTCGCAGCCCGTCCTCCTAGTTAATTCCATGAAACTTACACACAGGCCACGATATATCTTTTTAAATAGTTTATTTCCTTATTCTATGTAGGCTAAATATGTGTTTCCCACTAGATTGACTCTGCATTGTATCAAACGAAATAAGCGTAGGCCCCTTTCAATTTCCCCAATCATCTCCGCTCTCCAAAGTTCCTTTCAAAAGCGGTGCGAGTGGTGTTCAATCCCGCAAGCCGCCATTGCCCATGTGCTAATCTCGGAGAAGTGGGGGTAGGAGCCGCCAACTCACAGGCGTGGCACGTCGTAATGATCAAAGGAGGAATCGGACAGCCCTAACAGCCAACCAGCACCGCCGTGAGCGACCCGGTAAGCATGCCCTCGCAGCCGGCAGGCTTGATTCCGAGCCGAGTAATAAAAGCGACTGGAAGGGACTACTTAGGGAGATGAGATGAAAGATGAGAGGAGAGATGAGCTGTGAGCTGTGAGATGAGAGACGCTCCAAACCAAAAAGGAGAGGTACTTGGAGAGGAAACAAGCTTTGGAGAGACGCGCTGAGAGGAGGGACACGGCTCCACCAGAAGGAGAGGAGCAGGTGTGACCGAGCCAGCGCGTGACGTCCACAGCATCAGCAGCGTCGACGCGACCGAGGGTTTTCCCGCCAAAAAACGCGAAGAATTGGGAGCTGCTACCTCCAGCCCTGCCGGTTGCAGGGACCTGACCCTGCCTCCCTCTCCAGCAACCCACCTCCACCATACCTGCCTGCAATTTCCCCCGTGTAAGTGTGAACGTCGTCTGTCCTAATCGTTGCCCTGGGGTTAAGTAAATTGAATAGTATAAGCTAACGATTCACTGTGTGACTGCTTCTTCCATCCATTGCTTGTAAATAACTTTGATCGCTCCTTCTTTTTGCTTGTGTGTATAATAAATCCTGTTATTCCTCCGTACTCTGTCTTCTTCTCTCTTCCTTCTCTTTCGGTCGCTTTAGAGTTTAGAGGTTTCCAAATTGAATATCTGTGGTGCGATCTGGTCAACGTTGGGGGAGTCGGGCCAATCGGGGATCCTGTAACGGTCGCTGTTGACCATCCGCTCGGCCCAAAGTAACATCTTGTCCGCGACCCGTAACAATTGGTGTCTAGGAGTGGGATACGAGGCCCGAACCAAATTTTTAAAACGTGTAGAAAAACATTTGGTCAAAATTACGAGCTGCCGGAATTGTGTTGTTTTATAAAACCCGAATTTTGAGATCGCGCCATGGACAATCAAGGCGATCGGATGTCGGTGGGGGAGATAGACGGGTTAGGGGTAACCCAGGACGTCGGGGAAATGTATGTGGAGGAAAGGGAGGAGGAGAGCAATGGCAATGTGGTTGAGGGAGTATCAGGCGCACAAAATGGCGGCCTCGCACACGAGGTTACGGGCGCGCAAAATGGCGCCTCGCACATGGCCACGGCGCCCGCAACCGTAGCAGCGCCGCTGGTGGATTTGAACCTTTTTATATACAAATGAAGGCCCTTATGGCCCAGAATAGCAAACAATTGGAACAAAGAATGGGCAAGCAATTAAGGGAGGACATGGGGGCCAATAGCCAACGGTTAGAACAAAGGATGGGGTCCAATAGCGAGAAATTGAGGGAGGACATGGGGGCCAATAGCCAATGGTTAGAACAAAGGATGGGGTCCAATAGCGAGAAATTGAGGGAGGACATGGGGTCCAATAGCGAGAAATTGAGGGAGGACATGGGGGCCCAGATCGGAGGGTTAGGGAGTAGAATAGAGGGATTAGGAAACAAATTTGAGGGACTAGACAACAAATTTGAGGGATTAGACAATCATTTTAAGGGATTAGAAAAAAAATTTGAGGGGTTAGACAATGGGATAAAAGAGGTGAAAAATGGGTTAATGGGGTTAGAAAATAGGATGGAAGACAAATTGCGGGAAATAGGGGAACAATCTGCCCGGGAAATCAAACGAATGGGGAACCAGATAGAGGAGGTGCAAATCGGGTTAGAAAGTAAACTGGATGCTCAGAGGGATGAATTGGGACAGATGAGGGTAGCATCTACAAAAGAGAGGGAGGAGATGAAAGAGGAGATACGACGAGGTGTAAGTGAGGAGGTCTCGGGGGTACGCGAGGAGGTAAAGCGAGGCGAAAAGCGTATAGAGAAAGAGGTGAGGAATAATACGGCTAGGTTACAGGGGGGAATAGAGGGTCTGACAGAGGAGGTGGAACAGCTGACAGAGGGACAAACGGAGTTAGTGGAGCAGGTTCAAAGGAACACTGCGGTACTAGGAGGGTTAAAAGCGACACAAAGAGACATCAAGGAAGACTTAATAGCGACACAGAGGCAATGTCAGATGGTACGTGAGGGACTGACAATGAGGGTGGACGAGGTGACAGAGGTAATGGAAACGAACGACCGGCAGGTGAGGACGCACATAGAAACGGTCAAGGTAGCCTTAGAGGACGAACTTGAGGAGACGCACCGGGAAATAAAAGAGGTGAAGCAAAAATTAGAGGAAGTGGAAGAAGAGGTGAGTGAAATTAAGAAGAGACAGACAGAAACTAAGAGAGAAATCCAGGAGGAGGTAATGGAATTGGTACAAGGTCGGTGCTCAACTCATAATGTGATGCTTACTAACCAAATAAAGAGGTTGCAGGTGGCAAAGGAGGTGCGGAGACGAGGTGCCAAGGTGAGTGGTGATATAATCGTAAATGTACATGATGTGAGGGGAGCTTCAGTCAGCTTGGGGGTTGTTGTGGACCCGGGTGTTCGTGAAAGGCCGTTGGTAAAGTGTGCGACAGGTCTGGTGTGCGAAAAACGAGGTGTGCGAGAATGTCCGACCATGGGGTGTGAGGAAAAAGTGCACGCCAAGGAGTGAGTGTGCTGTTGAGAGTGAGTCGGTCGTAGCGCATGTGCGAGGGAGCACATGGAAGCGCGTAGTGAGGAGTGTTACAGAGGATGTAACGGGAGAGTGTGCCGTCAAGAGTGAGTTGGTCGAAGCGCGTGTGCGAGGGGGTACATGGAAGCGCGGTGTGGTAAGTGTTACGGAGGAAGTAACGAAAGAGTGTGCGCAAGAGGATGCGCGAGAACGGTGTGTAACGGACTCGTGCATGGGGAAAGAGTGCGCTGTCAAGAGTAAGGGGGAATGCACGCCTGTGGTGAGTGTTACAGAGGATGTAACGAGAAAGTGTACGCCAGTGGTGAGTGTTACAGAGGATGTAACGGGAGAGTGTGCGCAAGAGTGTGCGCAAGAAAGGTGTGTAACGGACAGGTGCATGGGGAAAGAGTGCGCTGTCAAGAGTGAAGGAGAATGCACGCCTGTGGTGAGAGTTACAGAGGATGTAACGAAAGAGTGTGCGCAAGAGGATGCGCGAGAAAGGTGTGTAACGGACAGGGGCATGAGAAAAGAGTGCGCTGTCAAGAGTAAGGGTGGGTGCGCGACCGAGAGTGGAGGTGAAAGTAGTGAGAGTGACACGGAGCGTGAGTTGGTTGTGACAGGTGAGCGAGGATGTACACCTGGAATGGAAGGATGCACACCTGGAATGGTAGAGCGTGTGTGGGAATGCACACTTGAGTTGGTCGTGAGGCACGTGGTTGGGTGTGCGAGTGAGAGCACACCTGTGATTGTCACAGAGGAGGTGACCGAGGAAGGGGCGCGAAGAGGTGTGTTGGTGAGGTGTGCGAACAACGAATGTGTGCCAAAGTGTTCAGTGGTCAGGTGTGTGACCAAGTCTGTGAGCGGAATGAGTGTACCGAGGTGTGTAAGAGAAGGTGCAATGACGAGGAGCATGGGAATAGCTGGATGTATGAGCAAGAAAGGGGTAGCGTATGCGTGTAAGCATGCAGGTGAGGCATCGACGGTAACCGGGTTAGCGGTTAGAGCGACATATAGCCGAGTCGGGCCCTCGGTGCGTGCCGGGCTTCGCGTGCCGCGAGAACCAGCGGGGATCCGAGCCACGGCGGGTTCGAAAGGACCGCCGTACGCGATCCACGCTGGGCCTCGCTTGGAACGGCCGCGTCCGTGCTCAACTAGGCGGAGCGGGCAGCTCGATAGGAAGGGTCATCATGGCGACCACTTTTTGTTGAGACGTGCCGGCAGGTCGAGATCGGGACATTGGATGGCTCCACGCCGAGGTGGTGCGTGGGATCTCGGGCCGGGTAAGCCCCCGTCCCTGCCCCGAATGCGGGACGTATCCAGCCGCTGGCACAAAACAACCCGCATTCATTGCTCGGCTGTACGAAGCCGAGCTTTAGAAGGGAATTGGCGCACCGAGAGGATCTAATAAGTAGACGAGTGATGAGGTTAGTGTTTTGGACCCAAAATTAGAAAAAGGAAAAATTTTATGATTGGTACGGTGATTGGCAGATGATTGGCAAAATTTTTGATTGGCTGAAATTTGGTGTGCCAAATTGATAGTAGGACCTCCCCGATGTGGTGGGATGGCAACTCTGTCATCCCTCACAGAGGGGGGCAAAGGAGCACTAGTTTATGGGGTTTATGGCAGTGAAAACTAGCCGGGTGGGTTAGGATATTGTGTGTAGGGACCTAGAAGATGACATTAGGTAACGTTAAGATTAGTTAGTGACTGATACCTGTAGTGGGGACGCAGGTAGTTTAGTGTGGATGATAATGACGTGGTATGTGCTTAGTTTAAAGGGAAGACGGGGAGCACTAAGTTAGCAGGGTAACAGGTAGATGAGATGATGCCGTGTGTTTGAGGATTGAATAGGTGTGATTGAACAGGTGTGATTGCACAGGTGTGCAACTGAACAGGTGAATGGAGCAGTGTTTGAGTGATAGTAGTGGTGATGTGTATTGTGATGACCAAATGGTCCAGGAAGAGAAGGTGGGTGCAGGCGGCACCAGGTGTGAGTGCACAGGTGTGCAACAACAGGTATGAGGAACAGGTGTATGGAATAAATGGTAGTGTGGAATATCTGGAGTATTGGAATGGATGGTCGTGGAGTGAGTATGGTGGAAACAATGGAGTGGAGTGGATGGTGCGAAGGTGTGAATGGGGGAAGAGTGGACCCCCATCACGAATACCCGGGGTGGGTAGTGTAAGTGTTAGGTAGAGGGTACAGGTAAATTGTGGTTGGATATTGGCATCTGTGGTGCGGGTGGAAGAATGGTGATTGGATGGGTGCATTAGTGTTGTGGAAATGGCTGGGCGTGTAGCCTGTTAGTGTGTGTAGTTGGTTTGGGCACTCCACCACTGTGAGGATGTCGGCCAGGTGAGGCCGCAGGTGGGCTCTGGGAGCCGGTAGTAGTTGTTGTGGATGGGGCCCGAGGATCCGGAGGACGGACCCGGGTAGCCCAGTGCCAGAGGGCACCAAGGGGTGACAGAGCCAGGAGGGGCCTTCCCCAGTAGATAGGTTAGGTTAAGGAGCTAGGTAAGCTCGGGTGGCAACTGCAGTGGTGGAGGTGTGCAGGTGGGTAGACCTGCTGGGAGAGCTACACGTCACAGCCCAGAAATTGTGCAAGGGCACCGGGAGATGAATCGGGGGAGTGAGGCCCCAAATTGAGAAGCACCACAGTTGGTCAATGGGAATTGGTTTTTAGAACCCATAGTGTAAGTTGGCCAATGGATTGGCAGGGAGAGACCCTGGGTAGTGTAAAGTGTGTTAATGTCATTTAGAGGATAGTTAGGATTGGAGTCTCCTCGCACCATCTGCATCCACTCACCTGAGGTGACAGGTACTCCACACCATGCCATGTTTAATTATTTTTGATGCAAATGTTTTGGATTGTGAGACGCATCATGACGTGGGTGTGACATTGTGCTTGATGTTCCATCTCTTCCTCCTTATGAGGATTGATGATGAATTGGGTGATGGCAAATTTTGAAGTAGAGGGATTGGAGACGAATTTGGTGTAGAAGGGAAAGATGGGGAAGACAAGACGTAGTGACGAATTTGTAAAGGTGTAAATTGTTGTAAATATGGGGTAAGGGCAAGGGTAGTGTAGGTGACAGGGGGGGTGACGTACGGTAGGGACGAGTTTTTCTCACTTCGCTCTCCGTACGCACTTCACCCTGCATTGCCTTTATTGACGTGTACCCTTGTGACCTTACCCCTCGCTCATTTGTCTTCCCCCCTTTTGTCTCCCACTTGAGGACCTGTGCGCCATTGGGCGCCGAGGGGAGCGTGCATGAGGTGGCCATTGTGCGCACGAGATTCTCAGAACCAGCATGCATTGCGTTGATGTACCACTTTATGGACCGCTGTTCTGCGGCCAAGTACCACTTGATGGACCCCAGGTTCTGGGGCAGGGCACCTCTGTTGGAGACCGGCCATAGTGGCCAGGGAATCTTGCTTGCGGACCTCGGTAAGGTGGCACCTATGCCAAACAGGTGGACCACCCTTAGTTGGCCCCTGAGGCTCTAAATAAAAATGAACAGAAGTTGTGCTTTTTATTATTTCCAAGTAGGCCGCATGAAGCCAGAAGATGTCGGGAAGAACATCGGCCCAGCAGAAAAAGAGAAGACCACCACCAGTTGTTTTGTTGTGTTTATTATGAACAGTGGTGACTGTGCACCGAGTGGTGCTTTTGGTGCTTTGTGGTGCTTTTGGTGCTTTTGGGTGCTTTGGTGGTATTGGTACTGGTGCATCGATGCAATGCCTGCTGTCTCCTCCCTCCCAACAGGAATTTCTTTTTCTTGTTCCCTAAAAAGAAAAAAAAACACAGGTCCTGGGTTGCGTTGTAAATAAGAAATAACGTCACTGTAAATAATGCTCCCCACCGTAAATGTATAGTTTGAGAACAATTCCGTAATTCGGTTAGCTGTGGGCTTGAGTCTGTTAGACAGGGTGCAATGCAATAGGGGGACATACTTATTTGTGTTTTAAGATTGTCACACTCAGGGTCAGGTTAATTGTAGAGGGAATTACACCTACGTGTCACACTAAGTTAAAGTTTTGTAGGCCCGAGACGGGCCTGAAGAAAGGAGGGTGCAGTGTAACGAATTTGAGAAGTGTAACGGTTTTGAGAAGTGTAACAATTTTGAGAAAGTGTAACGAATGTGAAAAGTATGGTTTTGTTGTGTGTAACACCCTCGTAATGTAAATAATGGTCGCAGCCCGTCCTCCTAGTTAATTCCATGAAACTTACACACAGGCCACGATATATCTTTTTAAATAGTTTATTTCCTTATTCTATGTAGGCTAAATATGTGTTTCCCACTAGATTGACTCTGCATTGTATCAAACGAAATAAGCGTAGGCCCCTTTCAATTTCCCCAATCATCTCCGCTCTCCAAAGTTCCTTTCAAAAGCGGTGCGAGTGGTGTTCAATCCCGCAAGCCGCCATTGCCCATGTGCTAATCTCGGAGAAGAGGGGGGTAGGAGCCGCCAACTCATAGGCGTGGCACGTCGTAATGATCA